>NC_092048.1:126339506-126594545 GCF_003086295.3 Arachis hypogaea
GAGATAACTGAAACGGATAATGAATCATGAAAATTGTATGTTAAATGGGCCTTGTGCCAAAGTGCTAATGCGGAAGTGTCCGGCTGACTGATAGCCTAAGATTGCTAATGCAGGAATGTCTGCCTAACTGATAGCATATTGTATGTTAAACGGGCCTTTGTGCCAAATTGCTAATGCGAAAGTGCCTGCCTAACTGATAGCCTGAGGTTGCTAATGCGGGAATGTTCGCCTAACTGATAGCCTGTTTCTACCGTGATGCCAAGATATCCTAACTGACATGGGTTCTTCCATGATGATAATTGTGCCTGACTGACACAGAAAAGAAACCATATTCGTGGTTCGCCTCGAATAACATTGGGTTGCGGGTAGACAACCAAAGCGTGAGTTCATGACCTGCCTAGGATAGACATGCATCATATTGTTTGCGTATTTGTATTTGGTTGTGTTTTGTTTGTTGTATTTTCTCAGTGATTGTGCTAGTTGTCTTATTTTGCCTTGCTTGTGTGTTCAATTGGATCTCTGGTACTATTAGTTTATGTACTAAAGTGTTTAAGAATTATTGTTGTAAATGAGTTTTGTTTTATGTTCAGAAATTTTAATAAAAGCAATTAATTGTCTAAAGTAAAATTAAAAAGTATTTTCAAAGGGTTGATAAAAGAATAGTTCTATAGAGTAAAGTCAATTATTCGCATTTTGTTCATTACTTTTACGGCATTCACTTTTCCTACTGAGAACATGCGAGGACGACGTTCTCACCCCCTACAGATCTTCTGTTTCAGTAACAGGTTCAGAAATTTTTAGCGCGGAGCCGCGACTGAACATCAGAGTTTTATGTGTATATATGTATATCCGTGTTTTCTTTGTATAGTTTAGTTTTAGACTTTATTTTCCCCTCGCCGCTTATTGTCTATGATTTTTAGAGGGGTAGGACTTGTATTTGAGAATCTTGGAATATGTTTATGTATATAATGATGTGTGATTATGTATATATATATATATGTATCATTTTGGCTAAGTGGTTAAAAGTAACGACTTTCCGTTTTCTTGATTAAAACTCCGATTTGTATTCGCGAAAGCTCAATATTAAATAAAGATAGTATAAAATGAAAAGGGTTAGAGGTAAGTAACGCCTAAACCTTTAGTACGATCATGAGGTGCTAAAAGATGTGGTGTTACATTATGGTATCAGAGCAGTTCATTCCTGTTAGAGCCTTGGGAATGGACTGACTATGCTTCACTGCATACTCTGAGTGTTTGTCTTGCGATAGGACTTGTCTTAATGACAAAAGTTAGATTTTATATGCATGATTGTCTGTTGATTAACGCTATTAGCTCACTATTGCATACCTCATGGTATTAAGTCTGGCCAACTTGATATTAATGAGTTATGTATATGGGAGCACTAATGGATTGTCATGGACGAAATAGAGTTAATAGATAATGCGAATCACAGGGTTTGAGAATGTTAGAAGTTAAGATTTAGGAGTTGGCTTCATTTAACCGTAGAGTCCTTATTGGTGCTAATGTAGTTTGAAGTCATCTCTTCCTTCATTGCTTGAAATGAAATTCTTTGTTTTGAACTTCCTTCTTAGGATATGATTTATTTATATTCCAACCATATCTTATCGCTAATGCATATCCTTGATTGACTATGCTCCTATGCATTGCTTGAATCTTTTGGAACATTCACCCTTATCGCTATTTACTTATCATTGTTTTGTGCATCCTTGTTAGAGTCTAACTTTAAGCATTTTTCTAAAATCTCTACAACATACCACACTTTTTCTATTATCTTCATAAGATATAATTTCTTTTACATTTGAAAAACTGAACGTGCCAAACCTTTCTATTTTTTTTCTCTGGTACTTTTGAAAATGGAGCTGGTGAGAATCTTTTCCATCTTATAACAATTTTTGAGAGCGAAAATTTTTGTAAGGTAGATAGGATATAACAACCCGAGTTTTTGAAAATTAAATAATGAGTTATTCATGATTTATTATTTTATTTAAAAAAAATTATTTTTCTAAAAATAATTAAATTAAATTTTATGATACTTTGAGTTAAAAATTTATTAAAATTTTTAAATTATTTTTATTACAATGAGATATTTAAAAAAATAAAATAAAATACAAAATTATTATTATTATTATTATTATTATTATTATTATTATTGGGTAAGGGGATAAAGGAAAAAGATTTAGCCGAAACCTTTAATGGAGTAAACAAAGCAAATTTGAAACATGGCTCATATGCCTTATACATACATACATAATCATATTTTTGCCTTGGATTCATTTACTTGGCCAAAACCATTAAGGCAAATGAAAAGAAAGAAATTGGCAACGTGGCTTGTAATGCCTTTATACATATATATATTATCTAGGGACGGACGTACATATATAATTGTGGGGGCAATCACCCCACTACAATTTAAAATTTTTTTGAGTAGTATATGATAATAATATTTATTTGTCCCATTAAATTATTGAATTTGATTCCACAATAATTTTTTATTCAATTTTTGGTACTTCATAGTCAATTTAAAAATTTTATATTAGATGTCATTAGAATGATCAATTCTCAATTTAAATGAAATTTGTGTTTTTTTTTAGAAATCGACTCGAAAGATTATTCTTTATCTTTTTTATATTAGTTTTAATTTTTTTTCATAACAATTGCATTAATTGAAAGAACTTTTTCAACTATGAATCTCAATAAATATTGGCTTCTAATTGTATGAGAAGTAAATTTTTAAATAAGTATTTACTTATATATATGTAAGAATAATACTACACATCCAAGTCTTTTTATGAATTAAGTCTAACCAAGTTAAACAATAATACTTGAAATAATGTTAGTGATAACTGATTTTTGTTATCTTAGACTAACTTGGGTGGACTTGGTTAACAAAAGAACATGAATATGTAGCATTATCCTATATAAAAAGACAGATATTTCGATTGTAGTGTTAAGAAAAAGATTAATTAATTTTTTTATAATACGAAACCTAAATAATAAAATTCTAAATTATATATTATTATTTAAATTACTATTTTAGTGTTTTAATTTGTAAATTAGATATTTTAAAAATTAACCATATTATATGTATATAAAAAATAACCAGCTGTATATATATATTGAAATAAAAAATATACATTAAAAATAAATTAAACAATACATATATTTATATATAAATACATAACGATTAATAAATAATTTGATAACTGATTTTTATATACACATAATATCTTTATTATAAAAATTATTTTATATATATATTTTGTCCCCACTATCAAAATTTTCTGAATCCGTCACTGATTATCATGATACCTAAGTCTTAACGCCACAAACCCTAAAATAATCACCATCATGCCTTTTATTATATTCAATATCATCACCGAATTAAAACCTGGAAAGAGAATGAAAGTGAGAGACCGAGTGTCCTTGAAGGAGAGTCGTGACACCTCCATGATTTCAGGCTTTGATTTTTTGAAATCTGTAACTCCAATAAAAAATATAATCTGATAAAAGTGTTTGTATCCTCCTCTTTTACACATTATTATTTTTATTTGGTAGAATTTGACGGTGACGTAGTTCTTCTTTTCCTTGAGTTCGACCAATTGGAGTTCTAGGAAGCACAAATGATTTTTGACGTTTTCTTCTTCAGCAGTTCGATCAGAAAGCTTCTTCGAAGTTTTCGTTGATTTTGATTATGTATGGAGGTAGGGGGTTTCGTTTTTAAATTAAAAGTTTTTAATTCAAGAATGCTCAAAAGTTTAATGAGTAATTGCAAATAATTTATGACTGTCTGGATTAGTTGAATGATGAATTTGTGACTGTGAAAATAATTGAATTTGATAAATATGTGTTTGATTTTCTGAATATTTGAGAATGCTAAAGATTCTTATTTATAGCTGGTTGTGATGAGAATTGTCGAAACTGTAGCTATGAATAAATTATGTGTATGTTTTGGTAAAATGATGTAAAAATTGAGAATAATGTATGGATTGAGATAAGTTAAAGAATGATAAAAAGGAGGGAGTCGTGAGGGTGGTGAAGTGTATTTAAGGAGAGGTTCTGCTAAGTTCTTGTAAAAATATACGAAAAAGTGATTTTATTTTGGAAACCTGATTTACAAGCTTATTTTGAGAAATAACTCTATGTTAGAAAAAGATTTGGCTTACATATTTACTCATAAGTGAGAAAAAGGTCTTTGTATTAAAAAAAATTTGATTTATTGGAAGTGATCTTTGAGAATTGAAAATGGATTTATAATATCGAATTTGATTTGTTTGAATTACCAAGAAGGGTTTTGAGAATTGAAGATGGTTTGGTAGGGACCCTTGAAGGGTGGCAAAGCTCGGATTTTAGAGAAAATACTGTAGAAATTTTTATAAAACTCTGAGACTTGTTTAAAGCGTTATTTAAAAGAAATTTTGATTTAAGAATCGTATTAATTAATTTTGATTTATTAATGTTTTTAGTTCGATTTATTAAGAAAAGTATAATGTTTTAAGTTCAATCTATTAAGAAAATATTTTGTTTTAAGTTAGGAATTGAGTTTGGTTTATTTAGAAAGTGACTTTTATCTTGATTAAAAGTTCGAGAAGTTTGGGTATTTGAAAATTAAAGGTTTCGATGCTAAGACTAAAAGTATACCTATGAGGTGATGTGGAGGTAAGAGTAATTGATTATTTGGTGATGCGGAGGTACGTGTAATAATATAGGTGATGCGGAGGTATGTGTAATTAAGAGGTGATGTAGAGATACGTTTACTAATATAGGTAATGCGGAGGTGTGTGTTTATAATTGGTGATGTGGAGGCATAATAAAGAAGAAGAAAATGAGAAGCCATGTATGAAAGAGATAACTGAAACGGATAATGAATCATGAAAAGTGTATGTCAAATTGGCCTTGTGCCAAAGTGCTAATGCAGAAGTGCCCGGCTGACTGATAGCCTAAGATTGCTCATGCGAAAATATCCGCCTAACTGATAGCATATTGTATGTTAAACGGGCATTTGTGCCAAATTGCTAATACAAAAGTGCCCGCCTAACTGATAGCCTGAGGTTGCTAATGCGGGAATGTTCGCCTAACTGAGATCCTGTTTCTACCGTGATGCCAAGATATCCTAACTGACATGGGTTCTCCCTTGATGATAATTGTGCCTGACTTATACGGAAAAGAAACCATATTCGGGATTCGCCCCGAATAACATGGGGTTGCGGGTAGACAAGCGAAGCGTGAGCTCATGACCTGCCTAGGACAGACATGCATCATATTGTTTGTATATTTGCATTTGGTTGTATTTTGCGTGTTGTATTTTCTCTATGATTGTTCTAGTTGTCTTATTCTGCCTTACTTGTGTGTTCAATTGGATCTCTGGTACTATTAGTTTATGTACTAAAGTGTTTAAGAATTATTGTTGTAAATGAGTTTTGTTTTAAGTTCAGAAATTTTAATGAAAGCAAGTAATTGTCTAAAGTAAAATTAAAAAGTATTTTTAAAGGGTTGATAAAAGAATAGTTCTATAGAGTAAAGTCAATTATTCGCATTTTGTTCATTACTTTTATGACATTCACTTTTCCTACTGAGAACATGCGAGGACGACGTTCACACCCCTTACAGATCTTCTGTTTCAGTAACAGGTTCAGGAATTCTTAGCGCGGAGCCGCGACTGAACATTAGAGTTTTACGTGTGTTTGTGTGTGTGTGTATATATATATATATATATATATCCGTATTTTCTGTGTATGGTTTAGTTTTAGACTTTATTTTCCCCTCGCCGCTTATTGTCTATGATTTTTAGAGGGGTTGGACTTGTATTTGAGAATTTTGGAATATGTTTATGTATATAATAATGTGTGATTTTGTGTGTGTGTGTGTGTATATATATATGTATCATTTTGGCTGTGTGGTTAAAAGTAACGACTTTCCGTTTTCTTGATTAAAACTCCTATTCGTATTCGCGAAGGTTCAATATTAAATAAAGATAGTATAAAATGAAAAGGGTTAGAGGTAAGTAACTCCTAAGCCTTTAGTACAATCATGAGGTGCTAAAAGTTAGGATATTACACATTACCCTCCTTCTCCTGTTATTTGACTTTAATTGCATGAATAATAGCAAATATAAACCTCTTATATTTCAGTATCTTCTTAAACTAGATTTAACTCTACATTAAACATACTACATAGTTATATGTATTCAGTAGTTTCATCACCAAAAAAGACTTCGATAATAATGATTGAACCTCTTAAGTATGTTCGATATTTATTGCTATAAAATATAGACAAATATTTTGAGATGACATTTAGTTATTGTTAGGAATAACTAAGCGTAGTAGTAATAAGAAGTAGTGAAAAATTAGTAAGCTGTGAGTATTAGAATCTTCTAGAGTCAAGGCTGTTAGCTGAGTTGTTAAGGCCGTTAGCACTATGTTGAGATGTCATGAGTCGGTTACAACTATCTCAGAGTATAAGTAACACATTGTAGCTTAGTTTCTATAACTTTGAATAACAAAATACATTTCTCTCTTCTCAGTTGCTCTTCATGGCTATCAACTCTCTGTAATTCTCTTTCACATGTTCTTAATTCTCACTGATCTCTAGTAGCTTTCATGGTATCAGTTCTGATACTTTTCATGATATCAGTTCTGATACCTTTCATGGTATCAGTCTAATACCTTTCATGGTATGAGAGCATCAGGTTTTGATCCATGGTTGATCCTAGTATCACGATAACTTTTGCAGCAACAAACATAATTACCTCCATAGCAAGAACCTCAATTAACACAATAACGCTGAAACTCTATGAGAACAATGTTATTCCATGGAAGCATTAGGCTCTAGCATTCATCAACACAAATGGCCTCAAAGATCACCTGAATTAAAAGAAAGTTCCATGTAGATATACATCTGAAGAAGACAGAAGTGCAGATGTAAAGACTCAAGAATTTCTGACATGGGAACAGGATGATCAATTTCTAGTTCCGTGGTTTTTACTTAGATAGATCCATCCTTTATAAGTCAAATAGCCAACTATGAATATGCGTGTGAGATCTGAAGTAAGCTTAAAGAGTATTTCGCAAAACGATTAAAATCGAAAGTGAAGCAACTGAAGTCACAAATTAAAACGGTAAAACTACAAGGTTCTACATTAGAATACATGTCTAAACTCAAGAAAATCACAAATGCTCTTTCAGCACTAGGTTCACCACTATTGAGTGAAGAATTTGTAGATGCAGTAACTCAAGGACTCAATGAGAATTTCAGTGCCTTTATCACCATGATATCGGCAAGAGCTGAATTCATCTGAAAGTGAGGTTGAGGCATAACTCTTTAGTCAGGAAGAACTAGTTGAAAGGTTCTGAAAGACTGAACTTGGTACAATTCAGGTCAATCTAACACGAATAGGAGAAAATCAAGCTCAAGAGAAAAATCAATACAATAATATGCAAAACTACTACAACAGCCATAGTCATCAAGGCATGCTAGGTAGGGGTCAATCTTATCAAGCTTCTCGAGGTCGATTTTGGGGTAGAAGAGATTATAGAGGAGGCAAATCTGGTTTTCAAGGCAATCGAGTTGTATGTCAGCTGTGTACAAGACCTGGACATACCGTGTGGAAGTGATACCACCGGTTCAATGAGAATTATCCCAATCCAAACACGATAGCCTCACATCCACCACCATCTTCAAGTGTGTTTCACCAACCTCAATTAACACAACCGGCTAATCCACTGGTAGCAGTAGTTCCAGCCTCTACACCATTGACTGATAAAGCGTAGTACTTGGACACCAGAGCCTCACATCACATAACCTTTGATGGCAACAATCTGGTCACAGGCTTAGAGTTTGAAGGAGTAGATCAAGTGTTCGCAGGTAATGGCCAAGGTATGAACATTACTAATATTGGCAAAATTGCTCTATTCTCTAGTACCAATCCCAAATCATATTTTAAGATTCTAAATCTACTTCATGTCCCCTCAATCACCAAAAACCTGATAAGCATAGCAAAGTTTGCCTTCGGCAATCGAGTGTTTTTTGAATTATGGCCATTTAACTGATTTGTAAAATCTCAAGAGACAAGGGAGACACTACTCAAAGGTTCTCTTAGACAGGGACTTAATCAATTTGATGAAACTAGAGTGTTGGCCACAGATGATAAAGTCAATAAGCTAGAAAAACAAAACAGAATGAGCCACTATAATAAGTAAAATACATCCAAGTTTAATCATTTGATTTGTAATAATAGTATTACTAAAAAACCTGGTGATGATATGAGTGCTGCAAAACCGACTGTTGATAGATTGGGTACTGTGGTTGATGATATGAGTGATGCAGAATTGATTGTTGATAGATTGGGTGCTGTAAATTTTTCTGGAGTTAAGTCTCAAAGTGATCCCTAAAGTTACACTCCGGACTCGAAGTGGTCCCTGAACTTAATAGTTACTCAAATTCATCCCTGAAGTTGTACTCCAAGAACCAAACTCATCCTTCAAGCAATTTTCGTCCACTTGGTACCACCGGAAAGCTGATATAGACTCTATCTTAACACATTGGCAAACCCTAAAATGACATAGTATTGTGTTGGCGTGCAAACATTGTGAAACGACGTCGTTCCAAACTATATTGTAACCCCTCTCTCAAAGTTAAATCAACACTTCTCTCTCCCCCTCAAAACACATACAGAGGCATTTCTTCCTCCCTTTATTCCTCAACGACGATGATGTGATTTGCGCCACTGTAGTTGCTGCCTTCGAAAATGACTGCACTCCAACGTCGGCTTCATCATCGTCATCATTCAGAGAGTGTGTGCTAAAGACTGTATTCTCCATTAGAGGTAAGCAAAAAGAAAAAGAGGAAGTAGAAATAAGAGATGCTCTGTTTTACCTTAATGTTGATGGTTTGCTGTTCTTGCTACGGTTTCATCGAAACTAGTTTTGTTAGTGACCAGGGTAAATATTTTTTTTAAACAATGGTTGTTCGTTATGATTGATAGCTACTTCATCATTCTTATAGATTGATTTTAGTGGCATGTGGTTTAGGGTTTATAGATGTTAGGTTGATGATAGAAGGGTTTATATTTTGATTATAGAGGTTTTAGGGGTGTTGTTAAAACATAATGAGTTTGATTGTTCAATTTTGATTTTTGAGTTGTTAATTAATATTAATTTTGGTAGTTATAGTAGCTATCATAGGGTTTAATTGGTTTGTTAAAGTAGTTATGACATCTATTGTGGTTGGATCTCCTTCTTCATTCTTCTGTACCATAAATTGCCTCTAAAATATGAAAAGAAGCCATATTATGAAGTTGCTTATTTAAATACTTTCAGTATTTATTCTTAATCACCTGGACACTTTATCAATGATGCAAGTCAAATTCAATCACAAGATATGAATATTAATATTAATATTATTTTTTATTTAGTATATGAAAAATTTTATGATAAATACAAATTTTATGAACGAATGTTTTAACTGTGAAATTGCAAGCCTGACTTAAAATTATTTGGAGCATACCATAACATATGTAATGAAGTTGATTTAATGTTGTTGATAGTAGCATTCTGAATTTGTTAATGATCCCATTGTCCTTCAAAAACATATGTCACTTATTTCTAAATCCCGCTTAATACATGCTAATATTGCTTCTATAGTTATTTGACTGTCAACCTCCATGTGTGTGTAGTATTTTAGGATAATAGCTTGTCGTGATTAATAATGATTTACATATACTAATTCCTGTAAATGCCACCCTACAATATTAAGGGATATTGAGGAGTAAGGTGCATAAGGCTCTGAAGGAGAAGTATGGAGACAAAGGGTATAAGGAAGGTGATGTTATTGGTTTTTATATCATTGTTTTTGGATTTGGGATCTGATTATGTAAAGTATGGTCAGTACTGCTGCATCTTTGGTTCATTATACATCATAGATATAATCACATTCCTTTTTGAATTTCGCAAACTAAATATCTACTTATTGGAAATTAGGTGTGCTTAATTTACCTACTTTAAAGAATTTATTGTACAAATGAATGAATCAATGACAAATTTGAATTTGAAAGATGTAGTTCGCTTCTTTTTGTTGAGAAAGATAATAGGTTGGCAGAACCTGTCATCACGGGGATATTGAAGTACTCACCAGTAACGAATTGTCAAAAAGAAGTTATTTTTCTTGGAGATCTGTCTTATTAGTTACTGTAGTAACAAATCAAATTTTGTAAATCTCATTGCTTGTGCTGTTATAAATGAAATTCCCTTGCCTATAATATAAATTCTGAATTTCCTTTGCTGTAAGTTTTATTCTAAGTGTTCCATGTTTATAAAAATCACCTGCTTCCAAATATTATATTGTATGCAGGAAGTGAGATATCTTTCTTAAAAAAATGGCGTATACCAAGGTTTAGTTTTCAAGGATCTTTTTGGCGGTCGATACTACTCTGCTACTTCAATGTGTACTCTCCCCCAATGAACCAAACTGCATGGTCAAGTTCAACTTTGGCCCCGACTTTGAATTTTTTCCCCCGAGGAATTCCAAGATCGGCCGATTCCCACCCAATGATCGAAGTTCCCTACCACAGTTTTGATAATCGAGGCTACAGAGAAGAAACTGTGAAAAGGTTGATGCCCTTTAAGTGAAACTTAAATTCTTTTCTGTTTCAAGCTTGATAAATTCTTATGTTGCACACGCACCTCTTTGATTATGCTATCAAAGGGCTGATAAATTCTTATGTAATTGCTTGATTGTTGTTAGCTTTTAAATGAATATTTTATCCATGGGATGTTGCTTTTAATTATGTTGCATCCTTAGGTGGTTGTTGCATGCTAAAAAATATTGTTTGGCTTCAAAGATGAAAAAGAGAAAGTAAGAGAAGAGAAGATAAGAGAAGAGAAATTTAGGGATTAGGGTTTTTAAATTTGATTTAGGGACCAAATTTCCACAAAAAATTTACTAATCCACGTCAGTTAGCCATTGCCTAGTCAGCGTGTCAGAGATGAGTCCACATCAGCTTTCCGATGACCCCTATTGATGGAAAATGCTTGAAGGATGACTCTGAGTCCCAGAGTGTAATTTTAGTGATGAATATGGATAATTATTAACTTCAGGGACTATTTTGAGTCTCGAGTGTAACTTCAGGGACCACTTTAAGGTTTAACTCAATTTTACTGCTACTGCTAACTTTGATGCTGTAAGTGTGAATTCTATAGAAAATGTAAAACTTGAAGAGAGTGAAAATAGGTCTAAGTCAGTGTTTGTATTTGATGTATGGCATATATAGTTGGGTCATCCAGCCAACTCTATTGTACACAAAGTGATAAAAATTTGTAATGTTACTATTTCCGATGTCAATAAAAACAGTTCAAGTTCTTCAAATCAAATAATATAAGGATTATGCAGTGCATATTGTCAGGGAAAACACCACAAATTACTTTTTTCGGACTCCACAACTACCTATATCCAACCCTTGTCAGGCCAGCACCCATGGTTAAGTAACTCAGGATACAAATACTACATAGTTTTTATTGATGCAACAACCAGATATACTTGTATTTATCTTTTTTGCACAATAAATCTCAAGCGCATCAAGCTTTTCTACAATATAAACTACTCTTAGAGAATAAAACAGGATGCAGGATTAAGACACTATAAACTGACAATGGAAACGAGTACACATCTCAACTCTTTACCAAGACATTGATGCAACATGGTATTGCTCATAGAATGAGTTGTCCTTACACTCATGAGCAGAATGGAACTGCTGAGCGCAAGCACACACATATTACAGAAATGGGACTTACCTTACTCTCTCATGCCTCAATGCCTTTAAAGTTATGGGATGAAGCTTTTCTCACCGATACACACATCATAAACTAGCTTCCGTCTTCTGTAACTCACCAAAAATCACCCTCTGAGCTTATGAACAAGCAAGTCCCGAACTACAAAGCCCTCAAGACCTTTGGTTGTATATGCTACCCCTAATTGAAACACTACCAACTCCATAAGTTTAATTTCAAGACCTCAAAATGCCTATTCTTTGGCTACTTACCCTTCCCCAAAGGATACAAATGCTTGACCCAATCTGGCAAAATTCTCATTTCCAGACATGTATTATTCGATGAAACTGAATTTTCATTATCTGAGCTCTTTTCAAACACCTTACCGACATGTACAATACCGCATCAGTCGCACACAACCACAACTTAATTTTCTAAACCTGCTCCTTCTCTCTCTGTTACAAAACCTTCAGTGCAGCCAACTTCACAGCAACAACATCTGTAAGACCCAAACTTTTTGAAGTTAGGTTAAGAACTAGTTTTAATATATTTTAATGGATCAATGCTCGATTTTCAGAAATTACTCTATTAAAAGTAATTGAACCAAGTTGTGATAAATTAATTTTTGAAATAAATTAATATTTTTATCTAATTTTATAATTATTGAATAATTTTCTATAATTAAATTATAAAGTTTAGTGATTATAAAATAATAAGAATTTTATATGAAATGAAATAAATAATTGAGATTTGGAGTTTAATAATTCTATTTTTATGAATAAAGAAAATTAATGATATTATCTTATATTTTAAATTAGAATATTTATTTAGAAATAATTTGCAAGTTGATGAATAAACGAAATTTTTTGTATGATTAAATTAGGTTTTTAAGCCTCTTTTAAAATATGCTTGCCAAAAATGGTGATGAAAAACATTTCAAATCATTGCCTTTACTGAGACGTTCAGTTCAGATGAGTTGTACTGGTGCTGACATGCAAAAATTTTTCTAATATTCTTGTTATTAAATCCAAACAGATTCAACATTATCCAAACTCAAAATTTCATATGATTCATCATGATCCGTGGCTGTTGTATAGGAAGAGAGAAATGCATTCTAGAAAATGAAAACAAGAAATAAAAATATATGACTAAACTACCAAAAGTAACCATGAAAGATTGATTCGCTGACAAAAGTAACCATGGAAGATTATAACCCTTTAGATACCCACAATTGATTTGCTCCGTTTGTCAAAAATAGCCAAGTCTGATGTAGCCTTAGCAGAGTGGCATACGTGGACTGTTTACTTTGACGATAATACGTGTTGGTAGGATCATAACCCTTCCAGTGGGAGCAGCAATTCAACACCAAATTAAAAAAAAATTAACAGTCTTTATCTTTTTTTTTTGGAATCTATATTTATGTAATTTACCTCAATACTTTACTGATAAGGATCAATTATGTTTACTATTTTTATTTTGGATTATCATGTCGTGTTCGTATGCTACATACGCTACTTAAACAGTTATTGATGTACCTTTTTAGAACCTTATGAATGCTTATGAGTGCTTGTGATTATGCAGATTTTCTAATACATATTATATTATGATATTGATGTTATTATGATTAACTAATTTCTCAACTCAGAATACTTAAACAATGTTGGAAAAGAATAACAATTATTGAAAATAGTGATAGAATAAAAATACAATAAATAGCAAATGTATCATCCCATTCAAACATGAATTACGTTGTTCTTCATTGGTAGAAAATGACCCTGTACCAAAACTAGTTCTAAACTTATGCATAAAGTTTGGACTCAAACTTCCCAATCACTTGTATATGACCATTACAAACAAGAAAAGTATAAACTGCAGAAACAATCCTAAAGACACGGACACAAGCCATACTTTCATAGCTTTGATTTCACCTTCAATGTTCTTCTTAACCTTCGTGGCCATGTTAACATTTCTCTCCCTGTGGTCTATTGGAACAATCGTCACATCTTGATTAGCAACACCACATTCATGCTCATTGAGTCTTCTAATCAAACACCTTGCCAAACTTTGCCATCCCCCATCAATTTCATCAACCCAAACAAAATAATTGCAGTTTCGACTTTACAGAAGCCAAAAAATTGAAATATCGGAGATGCAGAAGAACCCTATACTTGTCTAATTATCATAAATAATGTTCCATACCTTCAAAAAGGGGCAACAAATAAACTATCTTCCAGGATTAGTAATCGTCAAACATTCCAACAAGACAACATACTCACCACAGTGACATCTTCCATCCATAATTTCCTTCTTCTTCATCTTCGAATGTGAAGCTCCTGAAAATCTGCTTCCTTCATTTGTAGTTACTTCTCTCCTTGACATTGCTCAAATTCTATGAGAATAAATTAATTCAGGAATTAGAGTTCTTCATTTGTAGTTACCTTGGATGATTGTGCTCGAGTATAATTTTACCCTGCAAAAACTGGGTTCCAACTAAGAAGAACGAAGAATTAGGGTTCAAATTGACCCTAAATGATACTAAATACACGTATGCCTACCAACACGTGTTATCGTCAAAGTAAACAGTCCACGTATGCCATTCTGCTAAGGCTACATCAGACTTGACTATTTTTGACAAACGGAGCAAATCACTTGGCTATTTTTGACAAACAGAGCAAATCAATTGTGGGTATCTAAGGAGTTATGATCTTCCATGGTTACTTTTTTCAGCGAATCAAACTTCCATGGTTACTTTTAGTGGTTTAGTCAAAATATATAATAAAATTTTAAGTTAAAACCACTAATGATATTATCAATGAATGAAATCATAAACAGCGAAGAAGGGGAAAGCATACAACTTGCTTATGACAAAATCAAACTTGCTGATGTGTCTCTCTATTTTCTTGGTTGACTATGATGAGCTATTTATACAGTTATACTATTTAAATCTTTGCAACAAGGCTATAACAGCTTGTTTCCACTCAAATACCTCTCCCACCCTGCTCTGTGCTCCAAAGATACGGCAAAATCATGCCACTTTCATGATGAAATTCTGCTAATAATTCAAAGACTATGCTTCTTCGGATTGTCCATCCTGGTGGTCACACTGAACTTCATGACAGACCTGTGACTATAGCCGAGATTATGAGCCTAACCTAAGGGTATGGGATAGTATCTTACATTTGATTCAATATATTTTCACTTAAAACATCGAATAAAACATGTCATGAAAAAATTGGATTTGCTTGACAGGTTTACAATAAACATGGTGGTACAACTGAGTTAGTTTTAGCAAATTCCAACATATTTTTTAAATTCTAACGGCAGCAAATGCTCTAAAATCTTTCCTCTTTCGCATTGCATCCTTAATTATTTTAGTGAATCAATTCGAAGGCATCCTAAGCAACCACATTGTAAATGCGCACTTGAAAATATATAGTCAATAAAAGATCAACACCAGGTACAAGCCTAAATAGAATGCTTGGATAACTCGATGCAAATTTTGGGTAGAAAGTCCCATAAATTCTGCAATTACTCTAGCTGAAAGAGTGTCTTGTTCCTACAGAGGGGGCAAAAAGGTAAGGCTGCAGTCACCAATACTTGATAGCAGTTCAGTATCTAAAATCATTAACGTAATTGTGCCTATCACAAAGAATAACTGAATAACTGAATAATTGAGTGATATTATCAACTAACTATTTATTTTCTTTTTTCTTTTCTTTTTTTTAGTAGAAAGAAAGAAGATGAAGAAGAAGAAGAAGAAAGAGAGAAACAACTACACATTAGATATTATTTACCATAGGATGTAAACAAATTAGTTCTACAAAAAATTGATGCATTTTAAAGGTTTTGCAGTAACTTTGCTCCCTATTAGTAGGCCTATAAGTTCTAAAAATGCAATATAGATAAACAATCTCTATGTGCTAACATCATATGAAGAAACATACTCAAGGAATTTTATTTTAGTCTCATCATATGATGTGTGTCAATGGCCCAATAGTTGGTGCCAGAATTATTTTGGTCTTTTGGCAGTAATAGCTCAAGTAACTTTCTGTTAAACCTATTAAAGCATATGGCTAGCCTGTATGCAAACAATATACCTGAATAACTTGATTTGCTTCTTCTGGTGACTTTTTTTGTTCGATGCAGCCAGGCTTCCATATCTTGAAGCACTTGATTTAAAGATGAACATTCTACCTAAAAAAATGTTGACAAAAGTTTCAGTAGATCTCCATGGCAGAATATTAATTAATAATCAGCCTTCATGGTTTTAAATAAATAAATAAAGATTAATTGTTCTATGTACCTCAAGAAGTGTCACCTTCTACTCAAGTTCAGTGGCCTTTGCTGTCCCCGCATCTGCTATTCTCTTAAAAGAGAAGCAACTAAATTCAATGTATATAACCTTGATTGAAAAGAGAGACTAGTAGTAACCTTATTTAAACAAATTATTTCCTTGTTAATTTGGTACCGCTACTCATGATTAATTAGAATCAATCTCTACATACAAGTCTTTTCACTATACAAGTTATACAATTCCTGAAAATTCCTAATCTCTAAAACGTGCCTCTTATGGCATGTATGTTTCATGCATCTCCTTAACAGATTTTCCAATCAATCAACGTGCGAATATATAACTTCCTTTTTCGAGAGGATTTCGTTTCCTTTTTTGAATTCCTTCTGTGTTTTCTTACCTTCTCTCTTCGATCTCTTTCGTGCGTTTCTCTCTCCCTTTTCCTTTGCTGTTTACGTAAGTTTTTCTCTCTGTTCTCTTTCTTTTTTTTTGTTTTTCATTGTTTCTGAAATCAAGCTCTGAAATCATTTTTAAGATAATGGATGATTCAACTTCAGATTATCAGCTGAACCAGAGCGAAGTGGATTTTGAATTTGAATTCAATGAAGTTCCTGAGGTGTGGTTTAATTCTAATTAATAATTGAATCTGAATTTGAATCTAGTTAGTAGTTTATGATTGTGTAGCTGAATAATACGTGAACCTTGTCTGTGAAATTTATTGTTCATTGTTCCTTGTTTGAATTGAATCTAATGTACTAGTTCTGATGAATTTTCTGCATTTTATATCAGGGGTGTAAATCAAGAATATTTGGGTCTATTTCAGGAAAGTTTGGGTATATTTACAGTTTATGATATTTCATCTCATTGAGGGTGAATTGTCTTATTATTTTAGTTGAATTGTTTTAGTTTTTGTTTATTGATAATTCATGAATCTGATTTTTGTTATTTTTGATAATGGTTTTATAGTTGTATTTGCATTCTATAGTTTATGCTTGTTTTAATATGGTGTATTTTGCAGAAAATCTGTGGTGTTGATGAGCAGTTTGTATCTAAGGTTGGGATGACCTTTAACACCCTTGAAGATGCTGCAAAATTCTACAAGGATAATGCGAAGGCTGCGGATTTTTCTACAAGAGTTCGGAGCACAAATAAAAAGGAAAACGAAATTAAGAATCAATTGATTATATGTAGCATAGAGGGAAAATGGAAATTGAAAATATCTCTGACTGAGAAGACAAATCCCTCAGGTGGATTTGAAGTAGGAAAATCGAAAATTTTTTTTATTGTTTTGAGTCCAATCAAGTGGTTGAGGTGTGGTTCAATTCAAAAGAAAAAAATGTAGCATTAGAGGAAATATTTTTCTGTATTCGCAAAAAATTTGGATGTAACACGAAGATATTTGGGTGTAAGACAAAGATATTTGGGTGTATTTATAAGAATTTTGGGTGTATTTTTATTCTGATAAGTTCTGCATAACTTAAAACTCTTCCTCTTCCTCCTCCTCATCTTCTGCTTCTTTTTTCATCATCATCACTATCTTTTTCTTCTTTTTTCTTTTATTCATCTTTTCTTTTTTATTTTACCTTCTGAAGTTTCTTCTTATTTTACTCTCTTAACAAGAATAAAAACCAAAAAAATCAAACAAAGAAGAAGAAATACATAATGCTGTAAAATTACTTGGAAGAGGATGAACTTACATTCATTTAACTAAAAGAAAGAAAGAAATAAGAAAAAGAAGAAGAAGAAAAAAATGCAGCATTAGAAAAAACATTTTTCTTACAAAAATGCTATTTGTACACTAAAATCAGACACGAAAATCAGCCACCAATGTATTTGTGTATAAATACATGTGTACTTTAATTTATTTTCAATGTATATTTGTATTCCAGTATGTATTTTATACTGGTAGCTGACTTTGGTGGCTAATTTTAGTGTAGACGTAGCATAACTCATTTCTATATTTGTAGCAAATTTGGGTGTAAAACGAAGATATTTGGGTGTAATACGAAGATATTTGGGTGTAAAACGAATATATTTGGGTGTATTTTTATTCTGATAAGTTCTGCATAATTCATAACTCTTCCTCTTCATCCTCCTCATCTTCTACTGCTGCTTCTTTTTTTTTTCATCATCATCATCATCATCATCATCATCACCATCTTCTTTTTCTTTTTTCCTTATTCATTTTTTTCTTTCTGTTTTACCTTCTCAAGTTTCTTTTTGTTTTACTCTTTTAACAAGAATAAAAATAAAAAAAAATCAAACAAAGAAGAAGAAGAAACACATAATGCTACAAAATTACTTGGAAGAGGATGAACTTACATTCATTTAACTAAAAGAAAGAAAGAAATAAGGAAAAGAAGAAGAAACAAATGCAGCATTAGAGAAAATATTTTTCTGTACAAAAATGCTATTTGTACACTAAAATCAGCCACTAAAATTAGCCACCAATGTATTTGTGTATAAATACATGTGTGCTTTAATTTATTTTCAATGTATATTTGTATTCCAGTATACTTTAGTGGCTGATTTTAGTGTACACGTATCATAACTCATTTATGTATTTGCAGCAAATTTGGATGTAAAACGAAGATATTTGGGTGTAAAACGAAGATATTTGGATGTATTTTTATTCTGATAAGTTCTGCATAATTCAGAACTCTTCATCTTCCTCCTCCTCCTCTTCTGCTGTTTCTTCTTCTTCATCTTCTTATTTCATATTCTCATAATTCTTTTTGGAAGGAAAAAATCAAATAAAGAAGAAAAAAATATATAATGTTACAAAATCAAAAGAAGAAGGAGGAGAAACACGACGATGAAGATGAAACACGCGAAGAAAAAGGAGGAAAAATACAAAGAAAAAAGGAGAAGAAGAAGGAAAAAGAGAAAGAGGAGAAGAAACACGAAAAAAATGACAGTTGTGGTTTTCATCGAGGAAGAAGAAGAAGAGTCGTTCATAATGGTGAAGGAGCGCTTTGGAAACGTGATGCGCGTGTTAACACACTTTTGTGGGTTAGCATAGCTTTTGTTGGGTTTGGCCCAACTTATAAGACTTGTAAGTCAAAAAGACTTGTATGTGTAGCATAACTGTAATTTGTAATACAGATACCTTGTTAGTAATTTAAAAAAAAGCAAGACCGAATAGCAGCATTCAATGAGTTGAAAGGATCTCCCTTCCCTCTTTCAAATTTAATAAAACACAAGCTTTTTTTTTCCGAAGATAGATAAATTGCATTTCTTTAGAAAGTAAAGAGACACATTGTCCAAAGAGGGACAAAAGCAAGAATCTCAGATAGTGATATACATATCACTAAAAGATAAAAATTAAACTTAAAGAAAGAGAAGGTAAAGTTGAAACGCTTCATCTTTTCTGAAGAATTTCTCTTTGCAATCGGAAGGCCATATGCTTGACGCTGATGTTCTCTTAGCTTCAAAAATTTCTAGGTTTCGGACTTTCCATAAGGACCAGCATATACATGCAAAGACTGTAAGGGAGGATTCACTTCCTTGGCTGCATCTCACCGCCGTGAGCCACCAGGTTGTGAAATCGACAGGATCCTGTTGGGTAATCGCCGGTACAACGGGAAAAGAGCTCTAGATTTCCTTTGCTGGACCACAGTGTCGCAAGCAGTGCACGATTGATTCCTGCTCCGTTCCACATCTTGAGCACAGTGAGAAAGTTGTTGGAAATCGATGGTGAAGAAGTTCCAGCACAGGTAACTTTTCGTTGCAAGCTTTCCATAAAAATACTTGTATTTTCGATGGGATTTTTAACCCCCAAATGGCTTTCCAGATTATAGGATTCCTCATTACAACTGGGATTTGCTCCGCTGGGTCATGGAAAAAATTGTAAGCAACAAGATAGCCCGACGCTGAATCGTACTACTTCCGCTTATTCCCAATCCACTGGATTTTGTCTCTACTATCCGTATTAATGCTGAGGGAGAGAATACGGTTCCTGACTGCTGAAGGGAACAACTCAGTGATCAAATCCTGGTTCCATCTTCGTGTCTCGGTAAGTAAATCCTTTACCATATTAATTTCTGTTATTGGACTGCTGTTAATGTTTAGTTGAAAGGGATAAGGGGGTAGCCAAGGGTCGTGCCATATGCAAATATTCTCTCCTGTGCCAATGCTCCAACACAAACTTTTTCCACCACCTTTCTTCCCTCTAATAAGCTCTGCCATCCCTAGGACGGCTGGTAACCTTTTACAGCTTGTAATGTGTTTGAGTATCTATAGTATCTCCCTTTCAGTATGTAAGCTAGCAATGAGTTAGGATTAATAGTAATACGCCAGAATTGTTTGCCTAGCAGTGCCATATTCTGAGCCTTTAAGTCCTTAAATCCCAAGCCTCCTTGCTTTTTTGGTCTCGTCATATGGTCCCAGCTGATCCAGGCCATCTTTCTCTCTGAACCACGCTGACCCCACCAAAATTGTGATAATATCCTGTGGATATCATCTATGAGTGAGTCTGGTAGTCGAAAACAGGAAAGGGTGTACACAGGAATAGCTTCTCCAACTGCCTTGATTAGGACATGTCGTCCCCCAGCTGATAATAGTTGCCTCTTCCATGTCTGGGCTCTTTGGCAGATCTTGTCTATAACTGCACCAAAAGTGGCTTTCTTGGATCTTTGTATCACTGATGGTAGACCAAGGTATTTATCCTGAGCTCCTACATGTTCAATGTTAATCACCTCTGCCAAATGCTGTCTCAGAGTATTAGGACTGTTCTGGCTGAAGAAAATTGCAGATTTATTTAAATTAACTTTTTGTCCGCTGATTATTTTGTAGTCATAGAGTAGAGCTAGGATATTAGTTCATGCCTCCTCTGTTGCTTTACAAAATAGTATTGAGTCATCCGCAAAAAGAAGGTGGCTAACTGCTGGACTTCTTCTATGAATCTGAATACCTTGTATGAGCCTGTTTTGCTCTGCCCTGTGTAGCAGATAGGAAAGTCCTTCTGCACAAAAGAGAAAAAGGTATGGTGACAAGGGATCTCCTTGACAGATTCCCCTTGTTGGCTTAAAGAAGCCATAAGGTTGTCCTTCCATAAGTACAGACTAAGAAACAGTAGTAACAAGTTCTCGAATCCAAGATATCCATCTAGCATCAAAGCCCATTTTCTCCATTATAAACCATAGAAATTTCCACTCCACTCTATCATAGGCTTTACTCATATCCAATTTATTGGCCATTTCATGTACCAAACCAGATTTCTTGGTTTTTAAATAATGCATACATTCATGAGCCATAAAAATATTATCAGAAATTAATCTACCCTTTAGAAAAGCACTCTGATTAAGGCTAATAAGATCATTCATAAAATATTGCAGTCGATGCACCAGAATCTTCGAAATAATCTTATAAAATACTGAGGATAGACTAATAGGTCTGACCTGTGTCATATATCGGGCATCTGAAATCTTGGGGATCAAACATATTTGCGTATGGTTGAAACCCTTTAAGATCCTCCCTCCACCAAAAAAGCTCGCCACTGCTCTATATACATCTTTGCATACCACGTTCCATTAGAATTGGAAAAATTTACCAGTGAATCCATCATCACCTGGAGCACTTTGTGAGCAAACACTGAAAGTGGCTCTCTTTGTTTCCTCCATTGATACTGGTCTCAGCAGCTTACGGTTCATGGAAGCTGTCACCGTAGGACGAAAATTATTAAAAAAGTCTCTAGGGTCAACACAATTAGTAGCGGAAAATAACTCTATGAAATAATTTTCAGCCACCATTGAAATACCTTCGGGGTCGGATGCGACGTCTCTGTCATTTCCAACCAGCCTCCTAATTTTATTTTTTCGGTTTCTGGCGTGGAATTTTTGGTGGAAGAAGCGATTATTTTTGTCACCTTCTTTTAGCCACTTACATCGTGATTTCGCTCGCCAATAACTCTCCTCCTTTATCTACTCTTTTTCTAATTTGTTTTCCAACTCCACCAGAACTTCACCCCCGAAAACTCCATTCTCCCTCAGCTGATCCAGCTGCTGAGTCAAATCCTCAATTGTTTTTCTTGAGTTTGTTCGGTTCTGTTTCTGCCAATCGACTAGTCGGTGACGAAAGAGCTTCAATTTTTAGGCCAAAACAAACATTGGTGAACCTTGGAAAGTATTAGACCAAGCATCCTCTATAATCTTCTTCACTTCCTCTATCTCACACCACCTCTCTTGGAATTTAAAGCGCCTTTTTGATGACTGCTGCGCAGAAATTGTGATTACACTTTAATTATGTAAAATTCATCGCTCTTTCTTTCCCTGGTAATGGCGTCAAAAACATGATGCCAATACCATGGTTCACAACTTCGCACAACTAACCAGCAAGTGCACTGGGTCGTCCAAGTAATACCTTACGTGAGTAAGGGTCGAATCCCACGGAGATTGTTGGTATGAAGCAAGCTATGGTCACCTTGTAAATCTCAGTTAGGCGGATATAAAATAGTAATGGGGTTTTTGAATATAATTAATAAAATAGGGATAGAAATACTTATGTAAATCATTGGTGAGAATTTCAGATAAGCGAATAGAGATGCTTTCATTCCTCTGAACCTCTGCTTTTCTGCTATCTTCATCCAATCAGTCTTACTCCTTTCCATGGCTGGCTTTATGTGATACATCACCATTGTCAATGGCTACTTTCGGTCTTCTCTCGGGAAAATGATCCAAATGCCCTGTCACGGCACGGCTAATCGTCTGGAGGCATCACCCTTGTCAATGGCTTCACCTTATCCTCTCAGTGAAAATGGTCAACGCACCCTGTCACGGCACGGCTATTCATCTGTCGGTTCTCGATCATGCTGGAATAGGATTTACTATCCTTTTGCGTCTGTCACTACGCCCAGCAATCGCGAGTTTGGAGCTCGTCACAGTCATTCATTTATTGAATCCTACTCGGAATACCACAGACAAGGTTTAGACCTTCCGGATTCTCTTGAATGCCGCCATCATTCTAGCTTACACCACGAAGATTCCGATTAAGAGATCTAAGAGATACTCATTCAATTCTAATGTAGAACGGAAGTGGTTGTCAGGCACGCGTTCATAGGGAATGATGATGATTGTCACGTTCATCACATTCAGGTTGAAGTGCGAATGAATATCTTGGAAGCAAAATAAGATGAATTGAATAGAAAATAGTAGTACTTTGCATTAATCTTTGAGGAACAGCAGAGCTCTACACCTTAATCTATGGAGTGTAGAAACTCTACCGTTAAAAGTACATAAGTGAAGGTCCAGGCATGGCCGAGATGGCCAGCCCCCAATTGTGATCTAAGATAGCATACAACTGATCAAAGATGCCTAATACAATAGTAAAAGGTCCTATTTATAATAAACTAGCTACTAGGATTTACATGAGTAAGTAATTGATGCATAAATCCACTTCCTGGGCCCACTTGGTGTGTGTTTGGGCTGAGCCTGAGTGTTGCACGTGTAGAGGTTCTTCTTGGAGTTGAACGCCAGTATTTGTGCCAGTTTGGGCGTTCAGCTCTAGTTTTGGCTCCTTTTCTGGCGCTGGACGCCAGATTTGGGTAGAAAGCTGGCATTGAACGCCAGTTTACGTCATCTATTCTTGGCCAAAGTATGAACTATTATACATTGCTGGAAAGCCCTGGATGTCTACTTTTCAACGCATTTGGAAGCGCGCCATTTCGAGTTCTGTAGCTCCAGAAAATCCACTTTGAGTGCAGGGAGGTCAGAATCCAACAGCATCAGCAGTCCTTCTTCAACCTCTGAATCAGATTTTTGCTCAAGTCCCTCAATTTCAGCCAGAAAATACCTGAAATCACAGAAAAATACACAAACTCATAGTAAAGTCCAGAAATGTGAATTTAACATAAAAACTAATGAAAACATCCCTAAAAGTAACTAGATTCTACTAAAAACATACTAAAAACAATGTCAAAAAGCGTATAAATTATCCGCTCATCACAACACCAAACTTAAATTGTTGCTTGTCCCCAAGCAACTGAAAATCAAATAGGATAAAAAGAAGAGAATATACTATAAATTCCAAACTATCAATGAAACATAGCTTCAATCATATGAGCGGGACTTATAGCTTTTTGCCTCTTGAATAGTTTTGGCATCTCACTTTATCCATTGAGGTTCAGAATGATTGGCATCTATAGGAACTTCAGATTTCGAATAGTGTTATTTGACTCTCCTAATTCAGTATGATGATTCTTGAACACAGCTTCTTTATGAGTCTTGGCCGTGGCCCTAAGCACTTTGTTTTCCAGTATTACCACCGGATACATAAATGCCACAGACACATAATTGGGTGAACCTTTTCAGATTGTGACTCAGCTTTGCTAAAGTCCCCAATTAGAGGTGTCCAGGGTTCTTAATCACACTCTTCTTTTGCTTTGGACCTTGACTTTAACCGCTCAGTCTCAAGTTTTCACTTGACACCTACACGCCACAAGCACATGGTTAGGGACAGCTTGGTTTAGCCGCTTAGACCAGGATTTTATTCCTTTAGGCCCTCCTATCCACTGATGCTCAAAGCCTTGGGATCCTTTTTATTTGCCCTTGCCTTTTGGTTTTAAGGGTTATTGGCTTTTTCTGCTTGCTTTTTCTTTTTCTTTCTATTTTTTTTCGCCCTTTTTTTTTTCTGCAAGCTTTGTTCTTTGCTGCTTTTTCTTGATTCAAGAATCATTTTTATGATTTTTAGATTATCAAATAACATGTCTCCTAGTCATCATTCTTTCAAGAGCCAACATATTTAACATTCTTAAACAACAACTTCAAAAGACATATGCACTGTTCAAGCATACATTCAGAAAACAAGAAGCATTGTCACCACATCAATATAATTAAGCTAAGTTCAAGGATAAATTCGAAACTCATGTACTTCTTGTTCTTTTGAATTAAAACATTTTTCATTTAAGAGAGGTGATGGATTCATAGGACATTCATAACTTTAAGACAAAGTTACTAACTACTAATGATCATGTAATGAAGACACAAACATAGATAAGCACATAACATAGAAAACGAAAAACAGAGAAAGCAAGAACAAGGAATGAATCCACCTTAGTGATGGTGGCGTTTCCTTCTTGAGGAACCAATGATGTCCTTGAGCTCTTCTATGTCTCTTCCTTGTCTTTGTTGCTCCTCCCTCATTGCTTTTTGATCTTCTCTTATTTCATGAAGCATGATGGAGTGCTCTTGATGTTCCACCCTTAGTTGTCCCATATTGGAACTCAATTCTTCTAGGGAGGTGTTGATTTGCTCCCAATAGTTTTGTGGAGGAAAGTGCATTTGAGGCATCTCCGGGATCTCATGGTGATGAGCTTCCTGCGCCTCTTGAGCTCCATGAATGGGCTCTCTTGCTTGCTCCATCTTTTTCTTAGTGATGGGCTTCTCTTCTTTAATAGGAATGTCTCCTTCTATGAAAGCTCCAGCTGAGTAACATAGATGGCAAATGAGGTGAGGGAAGGCTAACCTTGCCATAGTGGAGGACTTGTCAGCCACCTTGTAGAGTTCTTGAGGTATAATCTCATGAACTTCCACCTCTTCTCCAATCATGATGCTATGGATCATGATGGCCCGGTCTATAGTAACTTCAGACCGTTGCTAGTGGGAATGATTGAGCATTGAATGAACTCCAACCATCCTCTAGCTATAGGCTTGAGGTCCAATCTTCTTAGTTGAACCGGCTTGCCTTTGGAGTCAATCTTCCATTGAGCTCCTTCTACACATATGTCCATAAGGACTTGGTCCAACCTTTGATCAAAGTTGACTCTCCTTGTGTAGGGGCGTGCGTTCTCTTCCATGTTTGGCAAGTTGAACGCCAACCTCACATTTTCCGGACTAAAATCTAAGTATTTTCCCCGAACCATTGTAACATAGTTCTTCGGATTTGGGTTCCTACTTTGATCATGGTTCTTGGTGATCCATGCATTAGCATAGAACTCTTGAACCATTAGGATGCCGACTTGTTGGATGGGATTTGTTAGAACTTCCCAACCTCTTCTTTGAATTTCATGTCGGATCTCCGGATACTCATTTCTTTTGAGTTTAAAAGGGACCTCAGGGATCACCTTTTTCTTGGCCACAACATCATAGAAGTGGTCTTGATGGGCTTTGGAGATGAACCTTTCCATCTCCCATGACTCGGATGTGGAAGCTTTTGTCTTCCCTTTCCCTCTTCTAGAGGATTCTTCGGTCTTGGGTGCCATCAATGGTAATGGAAAAACAAAAAAAGCTATGCTTTTACCACACCAAACTTAGAATATTGCTCGCCCTCGAGCAATAAACAAAAGAATAGAAGAAGAAGAAGAAGAAATATGGAG
Organism: Arachis hypogaea; assembly: GCF_003086295.3. Taxonomy (NCBI): domain Eukaryota; kingdom Viridiplantae; phylum Streptophyta; class Magnoliopsida; order Fabales; family Fabaceae; genus Arachis; species Arachis hypogaea. The sequence continues at coordinate 126,365,887 of NC_092048.1, forward strand.
AGGGAGAGGGAGATGTGGTTTCGGCCAAGGAGAGTGTAGAGGGGTGTGTTGTGTGAATTTGATGAAGAATGGAGGTCTTTATATAGGGAAGGGAGGGGGGGTTAAGGTTCGGCCATATGGGTGGGTTTGGGTGGGAGATTGGTTTTGAATTTTGAAGGTAGGTGGAGTTTATGAGGTAGGTTTATGGGGAAGAGTGGATGGATGTGAGTGGTGAAGAGGTGATGGGGAAGAGAGTTTGAGGTGATTGGTGAAGGGTTTTTGGGGAAGAGTGTTTATGGGGTTGTGTGAAAGAGAGTGGTGAGAAGAAGTGAGTGGAGGTAGGTGGGGATCCTATGGGGTCCACAGATCCTGAGTGGATCCTGTGGGGTCCACAGATCCTGAGTGGATCCTGTGGAATCCACAAATCCTGAGGTGTTCAAGGATTTACATCCCTGCACCCATTAGGCATGTAAAAATGCCTTTGTACCCAACTCTGGGCGTTCAGCGCCAGGTTGGTGGCCATTTTGGGCATTCAACGCCCATTTGTGTGCCATTTCTGGCGTTGAACGCCAGAACCATGCCTGTTCTGGCGTTCAGCGCCCAGAAGCTGCCTATTTTGGGCGTTCAGCGCCAGAACCATGCTCTGTTCTGGCGCTGAACGCCAGACAGATGCTCCTCCAAGGTGTGATTTTTCTTCTGCTGTTTTTGACTCCGTTTTCAATTTTTATATTTATTTTGTGACTCCACATGATCATGAACCTAAGAAAACATGAAAAACAATAAAAATAAGAATTAGATAAACATTGGGTTGCCTCCCAACAAGCGCTTCTTTAATGTCAATAGCTTGACAGTGAGGTCTCATGGAGCCTCACAGATGTGCAGAGCTTTGTTGAGACTCTCCAACACCAAACTTAGAGTTTGACTGTGGGGGCTCTGGTTGACTCTGCTTGGAGAGAAGCTTTTTCTGCTTCCTCTCCATGGTTGCAGAGGGAGATCCTTGAGTTTTAAACACAAGGGAATCCTCATTCCATTGAAGGACTAGTTCACCTCTGTCAACATCAATCACAGCTCTTGCTGTGGCCAGGAAAGGTCTTCCTAGGATGATGGATTCATCCTCTTCCTTTCCAGTATCCAGGACTATGAAATCAGCAGGGATGTAAAGGCCTTCAACCTTTACTAACACGTCCTCTACTTGTCCATAAGCCTGTTTTCTTGAGCTGTCTGCCATCTCTAGTGAGATTTTAGCAGCTTGCACCCCATAGATTCCCAGTTTCTCTATTACAGAGAGGGGCATGAGGTTTATTCCTGAATCAAGGTCACACAGAGCTTTAAAGATCATAGTGCCTATGGTACAGGGTATTATGAACTTTCCAGGATCCTGTCTCTTCTGAGGTAATGTCAGTTGATCCAGATCACTCAGTTCATTGATGAACAAGGGAGGTTCAACTTCCCAAGTATCAATGCCAAATAATTTGGCATTCAGCTTCATGATTGCACCAAGAAACTTGGCAGTTTGCTCTTCAGTAACATCCTCATTCTCTTCAGAAGAGGAATACTCATCAGAGCTCATGAAGGGCATAAGGAGGTTCAATGGAATCTCTATGGTCTCTAGATGAGCCTTAGAGTCCTTTGATTCCTCAGAGGGAAGCTCCTTATTGATCACTGAACGTCCCAGGAGGTCTTCCTCCTTGGGATTCACGTCCTCTCCTTCCCTTACAGGTTCGGCCATGGTGCTTATGTCAATGGCCTTGCACTCTCCTTTTGGGTTCTCTTCTGTATTGCTTGGGAGAGTACTAGGAGGGATTTCAGTGATCCTTTTACTCAGCTGGCCCACTTGTGCTTCTAGATTTCTAATGGAAGACTTTGTTTCATTCATGAAACTTATAGTGGCTTAGATAGATCAGAGACTAGATTTGCTAAATTAGAAGCATTTTGTTCAGAGTTCTCTGTCTGTTGCTGAGTTGATGATGGAAAAGGCTTGCTATTGCTAAACCTGTTTCTTCCACCATTATTAAAGCCTTGTTGGGGCTTTTGATCCTTCCATGAGAAATTTGGATGATTTCTCCATGTTGAGTTATAGGTGTTTCCATAAGGTTCACCTAAGTAATTTACCTCTGCTATTGCAGGGTTCTCAGGATCATAGGCTTCTTCTTCAGAAGAAGCCTGATGAGCGGATATTTTATACGCTTTTTGGGGATAATTTCATATAGTTTTGAGTATGTTTTAGTTAGTTTTTAGTCTATTTCTAGTAGTTTTTAGGAAAAATTCATATTTCTGGAATTTACTATGAGTTGTGTGTTTTTCTGTAATTTCAGGTATTTTTCTGGCTGAAATTGAAGGAGCTGAGCAAAAATCTGATTTAGGCTGAAAAAGGACTGCTGATGCTGTTGGATTCTGACCTCCCTGCACTCAAAGTGGATTTTCTTGAGCTACAGAACTCGAAATGGTGTGCTTCTAATTGCGTTGGAAAGTAGACATCCAGGGCTTTCCAGCAATATATAATAGTCCATACTTTGCACAAGAATAGATGACGTAAACTGGCGTTCAACGCCAGTCCTCTGCCCAATTCTGGCGTCCAGCGCCAGAAAAGGATCAAAAACTGGAGTTGAACGCCCAAACTGGCACAAAAACTGGCGTTCAACTCCACAAATGGCCTCTGCACGTGGATTGCTTAAAGTCTCAGCCCCAGCACACACCAAGTGGGCCCCAGTACACCAAGTGGGCCCCAGAAGTGGATCTCTGCATCATCCATCATAGTCCACTCATATTTTGTAACCCTAGGCTACTAGTTTAGTATTTAAACAACTTTTAGAGACTTATTTTATATCTCATGACATTTCAGATCTAAACTTTGTATTCTCTGACGGCATGAGTCTCTAAACCCCATTGTTGGGGGTGAGGAGCTCTGCTGTGTCTCAATGAATTAATGCAAGTATTTCTGTTTTCTATTCAAACACGCTTGTTCCTATCTAAGATGTTCATTCGCGCTTAACTGTGATGAAGGTGATGATCTGTGACATTCATCACCTTCCTCAAACCATGAACGTGTGCCTGACAACCACCTCCGTTCTATATCCGATTGAATGAGTATCTCTTAGATTCTTTAATCAGAATCTCCGTGGTATAAGCTAGAACTGATGGCAGCATTCATGAGAATCCGGAAAGTCTAAACCTTGTCTGTGGTATTCCGAGTAGGATTCAAGGATTGAATGACTGTGACGAGCTTCAAACTCCTGAAGGCTGGGCGTTAGTGACAGATGCAAAAGGATAGTAAATCCTATTCCAACCGGATCGAGAACCAACCGGTGATTAGCCGTGCTGTGACAGAGCGCGCGAGCGTAGTTTTCACTGGAAGGATGGAAGGTAGCCATTGACAACGGTGATCCACCAACACACAGCTTGCCATAGGAGGACGTGCGTGCGTGAATCAGAAGACAGAGGAAAGCAGAGATTCAGAAGACAAAGCATCTCCAAAACTCCAACATATTCTCCATTACTACACAACAAGTAACTTTTAATTTATGCTCTACTGGTTATTCACAATTCAACTAATAAACATAATTGATTTCCTGACTAAGATTTACAAGATAACCATAGATTGCTTCAAACCAACAATCTCTGTGGGATTCGACCCTTACTCACGTAAGGTATTACTTGGACGACCCAGTGCACTTGCTGGTCAGTGGCACGCGTTGTGAAATGTGTGATTCGTGATTTGTGCTACCAAGATTTTGGCGCCGTTGCCGGGGATTGTTCGTGTTTGAACAACTGACGGATTATTTTGTTGCTTAGATTAGGAAAAATTTTCTCTTTTTTGGTTTAGAGTCTTTTATTATTTATCCCTTGTTAAAACACTTTAAATTTATAGCTCAGTTATTTAGAACGTGGTGTTTATGTTCATGATAATTGGCTAGCATATTTTTAAAAAAAAAAAAAAAAAAAACCTTTTTCAAAAATAATTTTTCTATTAAATCCTGTGCCAAACCTTAATAAGGTCCCGTAACTCATTTGGCTAGAACATTAATTTGATTGGGTTAGAATCTTTTATACTCTTTTTAAAAACCTTTTTCAAAAATAATTTTTCTATTAAATCCTGTGCCAAACTTTAAGTTTGGTGTTTTCAAAAATAATCTTTCTTAAAATTTTTTTTTTGAAGGTTCCAAAGCTCATTTGGCTAGGGCATTAATTTGATTGGGTTAGATTAATTTATATTCTTTTCAAAACCTTCTTTTTCAAAAATATTTTTTCTATTAAATCTTGTGCCAAACTTTAAGTTTGGTGTTTTCTTGTTGATTCCCCTTTGATTTTCGAAAATTTTGGTTTGGTTTTCTAAAAATTTTAAGTTTGGTGTTCTTCCTTCATGTTCTTGTGTTCTTGTGAGTCTTCAAAGTGTTCTTGAGTTTCCTTGTGTCTTGATCTTAAAATTTTTTAGTTTGGTGTTCCTTGGTGTTTTCCCTCCAAATTTTTCGAAAACAAGGAGCATTAGATCTAAAAATTTTAAATCTTGTACTATCTTATTGTTTTTCTCTCTCCTCACTAAATTCAAAAATATCTTTTCAAAATATCTTTTCTAACTTCCTATCTTTTCAAAATTTGTTTCAACTAACTAACCAACTTTTTGTTTGTTTCTTAACTTTTTCAAAACTACCTAACTAACTCTCTCTCTCTCAAATTTTCGAAAATATCTCCCCTCTTTTTCAAAAATTTTGTTTTTTTTTTAACTAATTATTTTTAAATTCTAAAAAAAAAAATTTCAAAATTCAAATTCTTTTTAGTTATTTTATTTTATTTAAGTATTTACTTCTTATAAAATAAAATAAATAAAAAGATAAATCAGTCCAAGTTATATCCATAGAAATCCATCATGGACATAAGTGGAAATGAACAGTCCAGGAGGACTCTGGGGTCATATTCTAACCCCTCTACTGCTTCATATGGGAGTAGCATATGCATACCCTCCATTGGAGTTAGTAGCTTTGAGTTGAATCCTCAGCTCATTATCATGGTGCAGCAAAGTTGCCAGTATTCCGGTCTTCCACAGGAAGAACCTACAGAGTTTCTGGCACAGTTTCTACAGATTGCTGACACAGTACATGATAAGGAAATAGATCAGGATGTCTACAGACTATTACTGTTTCCATTTGCTGTAAAAGATCAAGCTAAGAGGTGGTTAAATAACCAACCTAAGGCCAGCATAAGAACATGGAAACAGCTGACAGAAAAATTCCTGAATCAATATTTCCCTCCAAAAAGGATGACACAGCTAAGGCTGGACATCCAAGGCTTTAAACAAGGAGATAATGAATCTCTTTATGATGCCTGGGAGAGATACAGAGAGATGCTACGAAAATGCCCCTCTGAAATATTTTCAGAGTGGGTTCAGTTAGACATCTTCTACTATGGGCTTGCAGAAGGAGCTCAGATGTCTTTAGATTACTCAGCTGGTGGATCTATCCATATGAGAAAGACAATCGAAGAGGCTCAAGAGCTCATTGATACAGTTGCCAGGAATCATCATCTGTATCTAAGTAGCAACCCTTCCATGAATGAAGAGGTTAAAACAGTAACTGCTGAATTCAGTACTGTAAAACAAGCTGCTGAATTCAATCAGCAATTAGATTTTCTAACAAAGCAGCTAGCTGAATTCAAAGACAGGTTACAGGAGACAAGGATAGCTAATATACATATGGAAGAACAGTTTAAGCAAACAAAGCAGCAGCTATCAAAGCAAATAGCAGAAGAATGCCAAGCAGTTCAATTAAGAAGTGGGAAAACATTAAATACCCCACCTCAAGGCATCAAAAATTCAAGAAATAAGCAACCCACCAAAGATTCCCCTGAGGACAGTAAGAGCCCAGGGAAAAATAATTCTGGCACTAAAACGCCAGAAAATGGGTGGAAGGCTGGCGCTGAACGCCCAGACCATGCCCAAAACTGGCGTTCAGCGCCAGGAACAGACAGTGAGCTGGCGTCTAACGTCACTCCAACTTCTAACTCTGGTACGCAATTGCCAGTGAGGGATCAGACACACATAAGTGCTGATAACAACCCCTCTAAAAAGGCTTCTTTAACCACTAAGGTTGAGGAATATAAAGCCAAGATACCTTATCCTCAAAAACTCCGGAAAGAGGAGCAGGATAAGCAATTTGCTCGCTTTGCAGATTATCTGAGGACTCTTGAAATAAAGATTCCATTTGCAGAGGCACTTGAGCAAATACCTTCTTATGCCAAGTTCATGAAAGAGATCTTGAGTCATAAAAAGGAGTGGAGAGAAACAGAAAGAGTTCTCCTCACTGAAGAATGCAGTGCAGTCATTCTGAAAAGCTTTCCTGAAAAGCTTAAAGACCCTGGGAGCTTTCTGATACCATGCATATTAGAAGGTGATTGCACCAAGACAGCTTTATGCGATCTTGGGGCAAGCATCAACCTGATACCTGCATCCACTATCAGGAAGCTTGGCTTAACTGAAGAAGTTAAACCAACCCGGATATGTCTCCAACTTGCTGATGGTTCCACTAAATACCCATCAGGCGTGATTGAGGACATGATTGTCAGAGTTGGGCCATTCGCCTTTCCCACTGACTTTGTTGTGCTGGAAATGGAGGAGCACAAGAGTGCTACTCTCATTCTAGGAAGACCCTTCCTAGCAACTGGACGATCCCTCATTGACGTCCAGCAGGGGGAAATAACCCTGAGAGTCAACGATGACGAGTTCAAGTTGAACGCTGTCAAAGCCATGCAGCATCCAGACACATCAACAGACTGCATGAAAGTTGACCTTATTGACTCTTTGGTAGAAGAGATCAACATGGCTGAGAGTTTCGAATCAGAGTTGGAAAACATCTTTAAAGATGTTCAGCCTGATTTGGAGGATTCAGAGGACATGAAAGAGCCTCTGAACTTTCTTCTGAAAGAGGAAAAACCTCCTAAACTAGAGCTCAAGCCACTGCCACCATCCTTGAAATATGCATTTCTAGGAGAAGGTGACACTTTTCCAGTGATCATAAGCTCTGCTTTAAATTCACAGGAAGAGGAAGCACTTATTCAAGTTCTAAGGACACACAAGACAGCTCTTGGGTGGTCCATAGGTGACCTTAAGGGCATAAGCCCAACTAGATGCATGCACAAAATCCTATTGGAGGATAATGCCAAACCAGTGGTTCAACCACAGAGGCGGCTAAATCCAGCCATGAAGGAAGTGGTGCAGAAAGAGGTCACCAAATTACTAGAGGCTGGGATTATTTATCCCATTTCTGATAGCCCCTGGGTGAGCCCTGTTCAAGTCGTCCCAAAAAAGGGAGGCATGACAGTGATTCATAATGAAAAAAATGAACTGGTTCCTACAAGAACAGTTACAGGGTGGCGCATGTGTATTGACTACAGAAGGCTCAATACAGCCACCAGAAAGGATCATTTTCCTTTACCATTCATAGACCAGATGCTAGAGAGACTAGCAGGTCATGATTTTTACTGCTTTTTGGATGGCTACTCAGGCTATAACCAGATTGCAGTAGACCCCCAGGATCAAGAGAAAACAGCATTCACATGTCCATCCGGAGTGTTTGCTTATAGAAGGATGCCCTTTGGGCTATGCAATGCACCTGCAACCTTCCAGAGATGCATGCTCTCTATTTTCTCTGATATGGTGGAAAAATTTCTGGAAGTCTTCATGGATGACTTCTCAGTATATGGAGACTCATTCAGCTCCTGTCTTGATCACCTGAAACTTGTTCTGAAAAGATGCCAAGAAACCAACCTAGTTTTAAACTGGAAAAAGTGTCACTTCATGGTGACTGAAGGAATTGTTCTTGGGCATAAAATCTCAAACAAGGGAATAGAGGTGGACCAAGCAAAAATAGAGGTAATTGAAAAATTACCACCACCTGCCAATGTTAAGGCAATCAGAAGCTTTCTGGGGCATGCAGGATTCTATAGGAGGTTTATAAAGGATTTTTCAAAAATCGCAAAACCTCTAAGCAATCTGCTAGCTGCTGACACGCCATTTGTGTTTGACACAGCATGCCTGCAGGCGTTTGAAACGCTGAAAGCTAAGCTGGTCACAGCACCAGTCATTTCTGCACCAGACTGGACATTGCCATTTGGGTTAATGTGTGATGCCAGTGATCATGCCATTGGTGCAGTACTGGGACAGAGGCATGACAAGCTTCTGCATGTCATTTATTATGCCAGTCGCGTTTTAAATGATGCCCAGAAGAATTACACAACCACAGAAAAGGAATTACTTGCAGTGGTTTACGCCATTGACAAGTTCAGATCCTACTTAGTAGGATCAAAGGTGATTGTGTACACTGACCATGCTGCTCTTAAGTATCTACTCACAAAGCAGGATTCAAAACCCAGGCTCATCAGATGGGTATTGCTTCTGCAAGAGTTTGATATAGAAATAAGAGACAGAAAAGGGACAGAGAACCAAGTGGCTGATCATCTGTCCCGGATAGAGCCAGTGGAAGGGATGTCCCTCCCCTTCCTTGAGATCTCTGAGACGTTCCCTGATGAGCATCTATTTGCCATTCAGGAAGCACCATGGTTTGCCGATATTGCAAACTATAAAGCTGCAAGGTTCATACCCAAGGAGTACAATAGAATACAAAAAAAGAAACTAATTACTGATGCAAAGTACTACTTGTGGGATGAGCCCTATCTCTTTAAGAGATGTGCAGACGGAATTATCCGTAGGTGTGTCCCCAGAGAGGAAGCACAGAGAATCCTATGGCATTGCCATGGATCTCAATATGGAGGCCATTTCGGAGGTGAGCGAACAGCCACCAAGGTCCTCCAATGTGGCTTCTATTGGCCCACACTCTATAAAGATTCCCGAGAGTTTGTACGTAATTGTGACAGTTGCCAAAGAGCTGGTAATCTGCCTCATGGTTACGCCATGCCTCAACAAGGAATCTTGGAAATAGAGTTGTTTGATGTATGGGGAATTGACTTCATGGGACCTTTCCCACCATCATACTCAAACACTTATATTCTGGTGGCAGTTGACTATGTATCAAAATGGGTTGAGGCTATCGCCACACCCTCCAATGATACTAAAACAGTGCTGAAATTCCTCCAGAAACATATCTTTAGCAGGTTTGGTGTCCCTAGAGTGTTAATCAGCGATGGGGGCACTCACTTCTGCAATAAACAGCTTTACTCTGCCATGGTTCGGTATGGAATTCGCCACAAAGTGGCCACTCCATATCATCCACAAACCAACGGGCAAGCTGAAGTCTCTAACAGAGAATTAAAGAGAATCCTGGAACGGACAGTAAATACCCGTAGAAAGGATTGGGCAAGGAGCTTGGATGATGCTCTGTGGGCTTACAGAACAGCATTCAAGACCCCTATAGGGACCTCTCCATACCAACTCGTGTATGGTAAGGCATGCCACTTGCCCGTGGAACTGGAACACAAGGCCTATTGGGCAACCAGATTCCTAAACTTAGATGCCAAATTAGCAGGAGAAAAACGATTGCTCCAGCTAAATGAGCTAGAGGAATTCAGATTCACAGCTTTCGAAAATGCCAAGCTTTATAAAGAAAAATAAAAAAAATGGCATGACAGAAAGCTGTCATCTAGAATCTTTGAACCAGGACAGAAGGTCCTGTTGTTTAACTCTAGACTCAGGCTATTCCCCGGGAAACTGAAATCCCGGTGGAGGGGACCATACGTGATTACAAGTGTGTCACCATATGGTTATGTGGAGCTTCAAGATATTGATTCTGATAAGAAGTTCATTGTCAATGGACAGAGAATCAAGCATTATCTTGAAGGCAACACTGAGCAAGAATGCTCAAGGCTGAAGCTAGATTAAAGCTCAGCAAGGTCCAGCTAAAGACAATAAAGAAGCGCTTGCTGGGAGGCAACCCAGCCATGGGGCAACAATCCTCCATGCATTTTGCCCTATTTCTATCTTTATATTTTATATATAGTTCATTGACAACAAGGTAAATAATCATTTACAGAAGACCTCGGCACACAAAACAGAGTAAAAGAGCTCAATGGCAAGAAAACGCCAGTAAAGGGGCATTTTGGGCGTTCAGCGCCCAAAATGGGCATCCACTGGGCGCTGAACGCCAGTAATGGCAGCATTTGGGCGTTCAGCACCAGGAATGGCCACCCACTGGGCGTTGAACGCCAGTAATGGCAGCAACTGGGCGCTGAACGCCCAGGAGATCAGCATTTGGGCACTGAACGCCCAAAACAGGCAGTGTTTGGGCGTTCAAACGCCAGGAGGACAGGGAGGAGCCATTTCCAGTGATTCCACACGAATTTCCAATTTAATTTTAAAATTTGAATGCTTCAATGCATGATTTTTACATGAATATATCAAGAACCCTGATTTCTAAAATCCTTAATTTTTAAAAAAAAATCCAATTTTCCAAATTCAATCCAACTCTTTTCAAAATCTTTTCTGAAAAATCTATCTTTTTCAAAATCTATCTTTTTCACTCAAAAATCTTTTCAACTAATCCATATCTTTTTCAATATCTTTTTCATATTATCTTTTTCAAAATCCAGAATTATCTTTTTCAAAAAAAAAAAAAACTATCCTATCTTTTCAAAATTAAACTATATCTTCTATCTTATCTTTTTCAACTCAATCTTTTTATCTTATCTCCTCCAATTTTTCGAAAATCCACCCCTCCCCCCCTTTAAATTGGGTTCGGCCTCCCCCCCTCCTTCATCAACAAGTGCTACTCAATCTCCTTCTATCCCTCTCCTTTCTCTTCTTTTGCTTGAGGACAAGCAAACCTCTAAGTTTGGTGTGTTTTTCCGAAATCACTAAGATCATGGCTCCCAAAGGGAAACAATACACTCCTAGAGACAAGAAAGAGAGCGTTCCAAAACCACTTTGGAATCAAGGGAAGTTCTTATCTAAAGAACATTCAGACCATTATCTTAAAGTAATGGGTCTGAGATCAGTGATCCCGGAAGTTAGATTCGATCTGAAAGAAGATGAATATCCGGAGATCCAGGAGCAAATTCGAATCAGGAACTGGGAAGTCCTAGCTAATCCTGAAATGAAAGTAGGAAGGAACATGGTCTAGGAGTTCTATGCTAATATGTGGCAGACTGACAAGCAAAGACTATCTGGAACAGCCTGCTACGAATTTCGAACCATGGTCAGGGGAAAGATTGTTCATACCACCCCTGACAAGATCAGAGAGATACTAAAGCTACCTCAGCTAAAGGATGATCCAGACTCCTTCAACAGGAGGATGATGCGAGCAGACATTGGCCTGAATAAAATTGGGGAGGACATCTGTATTCCTGGAGCCAGGTGGACCACCAACACAAAGGGCGTCCCAAATCAACTCAAGAGGGAGGATCTCAAACCAGTTGCCAGAGGATGGCTGGACTTCATTGGGCGTTCTCTGTTGCCCACCAGCAACCGTTCTGAAGTCACAGTTAAAAGAGCAGTAATGATTCATTGCATCATGATGGGAAAGGAAGTGGAGGTTCATCAGCTGATTTCAACAGAGCTCTATAAGATTGCTAACAAAAATTCAAGAGAGGCCAGGTTGGCTTATCCAAGCGTGATTTCTCTGCTCTGCAAGGACGCTGGAGTCAAGATGGGAATAACTGAATATATCCTAATTGAAAGGCCAATCACCAAAGCATCAATGGAGAGACAACAAGCACAGGAGGATCCTATAAAGAAAAGAGCACAGGAATTCCTTCCAGAGATTCCTCAAGCAGAATATTGGGAACATCTTGAGACGTCTGTCACCAAGATACAGGAAGCTATGGAGCAAATAATAAAACAACAGAAGGAACACAGTCAAATGCTAACCCATATGCTTAAAGAACAAGAGGAGCAAGGACGTGACTTAAGGGAACTGAAGCGCCAAAAATCTTCTGTGATACCAAGCCTCCCAAGGATCAGAGGAACCCCCATACCCCCAGATAAAGGTTGTTAATTTCCAATTTCTGCCTTAACTCTGTGACAGTGTCCTTATAAAAAGTTTACCTTAGACGTCATATAGTAGTAATTAGTATCTATTTTGATTTTATCTCCAATTAAGCTATAGTTTATTTTTCTCATCATCAGCAAACGTGAATAAAGTAGTAGATCTTTTGAATAAGAAGCAATAAAATTTTGAGTTTTAATAAGAGAAATTCTAATTAGTTAAATGTGGTGGCAATGCTTTCTGTCTTCTGAATGAATGCTTGAACAGTGCATATATCTTTTGAATTTGTTGTTTAAGACTGTTAAATATGTTGGCTCTTGAAAGAATGATGAACATGAGACATGTTATTGAGAATCTGAAAAATCATAAAAATGATTCTTGAAGCAAGAAAAAGCAGCAAAGAACAAAGCTTGCAGAAAAAAAAAAAAAGAGAAAGAAAAAAAAAAGAGAAAGCAAGCAAAAAGCCAAAGCCCTTAAAACCAAAAGGCAAGGGTAATAAAAAGGATCCCAAGGCTTTGAGCATCAGTGGATAGGAGGGCCAAAAAGGAATAAAATCCTGGCCTAAGCGGCTAAATCAAGCTGTCCCTAACCATGTGCTTGTGGCGTGAAGGTGTCAAGTGAAAACTTGAGACTGAGCGGTTAAAGTCAAGGTCCAAAGCAAAAAGAAGAGTGTGCTTAAGAACTCTGGACACCTCTAATTGGGGACTTTAGCAAAGCTGAGTCACAATCTAAAAGGTTCACCCAATTATGTGTCTGTGGCATTTATGTATCCGGTAGTAATACTGGAAAACAAAGTGCTTAGGGCCACGGCCAAGACTCATAAAGAAGCTGTGTTCAAGAATCATCACACTGAACTAAGAGAATCAATAACACTATCTGAATTCTGAGTTCCTATAGATGCCAATCACTCTGAGCTTCAATGGATAAAGTGAGATGCCAAAACTGTTCAGAAGCAAAAAGCTACTAGTCCCGCTCATCTAATTAGAATCTGAGCTTCATTCAAAAACTCTGAGATATTATTGCTTCTCAACCTATTAGTCTTCTATTTTATTTGTCTAGTTGCTTGAGGACAAGCAACAGTTTAAGTTTGGTGTTATGATGAGCGGATATTTTATACGCTTTTTGGGGATAATTTCATATAGTTTTGAGTATGTTTTAGTTAGTTTTTAGTCTATTTCTAGTAGTTTTTAGGAAAAATTCATATTTCTGGACTTTACTATGAGTTGTGTGTTTTTCTGTAATTTCAGGTATTTTTCTGGCTGAAATTGAAGGAGCTGAGCAAAAATCTGATTTAGGCTGAAAAAGGACTGCTGATGCTGTTGGATTCTGACCTCCCTGCACTCAAAGTGGATTTTCTGGAGCTACAGAACTCGAAATGGCGTGCTTCCAATTGCGTTGGAAAGTAGACATCCAGGGATTTCCAGAAATATATAATAGTCCATACTTTGCACAAGAATAGACGACGTAAATTGGCGTTCAACGCCAGTCCTCTGCCCAATTCTGGCGTCCAGCGCCAGAAAAGGATAAAAAACTGGAGTTGAACGCCCAAACTGGCACAAAAACTGGCGTTCAACTCCACAAATGGCCTCTGCACGTGGATTGCTTAAAGTCTCAGCCCCAGCACACACCAAGTGGGCCCCAGCACACCAAGTGGGCCCCAGAAGTGGATCTCTGCATCATCCATCATAGTCCACTCATATTTTGTAACCCTAGGCTACTAGTTTAGTATTTAAACAACTTTTAGAGACTTATTTTGTATCTCATGACATTTCAGATCTAAACTTTGTATTCTCTGACGGCATGAGTCTCTAAACCCCATTGTTGGGGGTGAGGAGCTCTGCTGTGTCTCAATGAATTAATGCAAGTATTTCTGTTTTCCATTCAAACACGCTTGTTCCTATCTAAGATGTTCATTCACGCTTAACTGTGATGAAGGTGATGATCTGTGACATTCATCACCTTCCTCAAACCATGAACGTGTGCCTGACAACCACCTCCATTCTATATCCGATTGAATGAGTATCTCTTAGATTCTTTAATCAGAATCTCCGTGGTATAAGCTAGAACTGATGGCAGCATTCATGAGAATCCGAAAAGTCTAAACCTTGTCTGTGGTATTCCGAGTAGGATTCAAGGATTGAATGACTGTGACGAGCTTCAAACTCCTGAAGGCTGGGCGTTAGTGACAGATGCAAAAGGATAGTAAATCCTATTCCAACCGGATCGAGAACCAACCGGTGATTAGCCGTGCTGTGACAGAGCGCGCGAGCGTAGTTTTCACCGGAAGGATGGAAGGTAGCCATTGACAACGGTGATCCACCAACACACAGCTTGCCATAGGAGGACGTGTGTGCGTGAATCAGAAGACAGAGGAAAGCAGAGATTCAGAAGACAAAGCATCTCCAAAACTCCAACATATTCTCCATTACTACACAACAAGTAACTTTTAATTTATGCTCTACTGGTTATTCACAATTCAACTGATAAACATAATTGATTTCCTGACTAAGATTTACAAGATAACCATAGATTGCTTCAAACCAACAATCTCTGTGGGATTCGACCCTTACTCACGTAAGGTATTACTTGGACGACCCAGTGCACTTGCTGGTCAGTGGCACGCGTTGTGAAAAGTGTGATTCGTGATTTGTGCTACCAAAGCCTCTTGGGTACTGTTGGATGTAGCTTGCATTCCATTCAGACTCTGAGAGATCATATTGACTTGCTGAGTCAATATTTTATTCTGAGCCAATATGGCATTCAGAGTATCAACCTCAAGAACTCCCTTCTTCATAGGCGCCCCATTATTCACAGGATTCCTTTCAGAAGTGTACATGAACTGGTTATTAGCAACCATGTCAATGAGTTCTTGAGTTTCTGCAGGCGTTTTCTTTAGGTGAATGGATCCACCTGCAGAAGTGTCCAGTGACATCTTGGATAGCTCAGATAAACCATCATAGAATATATCCAGGATGGTCCATTCTGAAAGCATGTCAGAAGGACACTTTTTGGTCAACTGTTTGTATCTTTCCCAAGCTTCATAGAGGGATTCACCTTCTTTCTGTCTGAAAGTTTGAACATCAGCTCTAAGCTTGCTCAGCTTTTGAGGAGGAAAGTACTTGGCTAAGAAAGCCGTGACCAGCTTATCCCAAGAGTTCAGGCTATCTTTGGGTTGAGAATCCAACCATAATCTAGCTCTGTCTCTTACAGCAAAAGGGAAAAGCATGAGCCTGTAGACTTCAGGATCTACTCCATTAGTCTTAACAGTATCACATATCTGCAAGAATTCAGTTAAGAACTGAAAAGGATCTTCAGATGGAAGTCCATGAAACTTGCAGTTCTGCTGCATCAGAGAAACTAATTGAGGTTTCAGCTCAAAGTTGTTTGCTCCAATGGCAGGAATGGAGATGCTTCTTCCATGTAAATTGGAATTAGGTGCAGTAAAGTCACCAAGCATCTTCCTTACATTATTATTATTTTCGGCTGTCATCTCCTCTTCCTGTTCGAAAATTTCTGAAAGGTTATCTCTGGATTGTTGTAATTTAGCTTCTCTTAATTTTCTCTTCAGAGTCCTTTCAGGTTCTGGATCTGCTTCCACAAGAATGTTCTTATCCTTGCTCCTGCTCATATGACAAAGAAGAAGGCACAGAAAAATAATAATAATAATAGAGATCCTTTATACCACAGTATAGGGATCTCTGTGTGAGTAGAAGAAGAGGGGGAGACAAGGAATGTAATATAATGGAAGAAACACAACTGTGAGGATGGTAGAGATGTGAGATGTTAGGATATGAATGAATAAATAGAGTAAGATGGGGGAGGGAAAATTTTCGAAAATTATTTTTGAAAAAGAGTTAGTGATTTTTGAAAATAGTTTTTGAAAAAGGGTAGTAATTTTTTGAAAAATTTTAAAATCAAAAATAAAAATAATTAGTTAATAAAAAAAATAAATTTTTGAAAAAGAGGGAAGATATTTTCAAAAATGAGAGAGAGAGAGTTAGTTAGGTAGTTTTGAAAAAGTTAAGAAACAAACAAAAAGTTAGTTAGTTAGTTGAAACAAATTTTGAAAAGATAAGAAGTTAGGAGGTTAGAAAAGATATTTTTGAAAAGATATGATTGAAATTAGTTTTGAAAAAGATTTGATTTTTAAAATCACAATTAATGACTTGATTCACAAGAAATCACAAGATATGATTCTAGAACTTAAAGTTTGAATCTTTCTTAATAAGCAAGTAACAAACTTGAAATTTTTGAATCAAAACATTAATTGTTATTGTTATTTTCGAAAATTTGATATAAAAATAAGAAAAAGATTTTTGAAAAATATTTTTGGAATTTTCGAAAATAACTAAGAATTTTGAAAAAGATTTGATTTTTGAAAAAGATTTTGAAAAAGATAAGATTTTCAAATTGAAAATTTGATTTGACTCATAAGAAACAACTTGATTTTTAAAAATTTTTGAAAAAAAGTCAAATCTAATTTTCGAATTTATGAGAGAGAAAGAGGGAAAGATATTTTATTTTTTTTTTATTTTTGAATTTTTATGATGAGAGAGAAAAACACTAAAAAGATGCAATGCATGAAATTTTTAGATCAAAACAATGAATGCATGCAAGAATGCTATGAATGTCAAGATGAACACCAAGAACACTATGAATGTCAAGATGAACACCAAGAACATATTTTTGAAAAATTTTTGATGCAAAGAAAACATGTAAGACACCAAACTTAGAAATCTTTCATGTTTAGACTCTAAGAAACGAAAAATGCACATGTAAAACAAGAAAAGACACAAAACATGAAAACATCAAGATCAAACAAGAAGACTTACCAAGAACAACTTGAAGATCATGAAGAACACTATGAATGCATGATATTTTCGAAAAATGCAAGATGCATATGCAAGTGACACCAAACTTATGATATGACTCAAGACTCAAACAAGAAACACAAAAATTATTTTTGATTTTTATGATTTTCTAATTTTTTTTTGGATTTTTCGAAAATTAATTGAAAAAGGAAAATAAGGATTCCAAAATTTTTAATATGAATTCCAGGAATCTTGCATTCTTAGTCTAAAGCTTCAGTCCAGGAATTAGACAGGGCTCACTAGCCAGCCAAGCTTTCAATGAAAGCTCCGGTCCAAAACACTAGACATGGCCAATGGCCAGCCAAGCTTCAGCATGTAAATCAGGAACAGTAGCAAATGGATTAACAACAACTAACTTGGTCTTGATAACAAATTGCAAGCCTCAGTCCAAATGAATTTAGACATGGCTTTTCAGCCAGCCAGGCTTCACATGCTTCATGAAACACTAGAATTCATTCTTAAAAATTTTGAATAAAAATATATTTTTGAAAATATTTTTTTTTCGAAAACAGGTGAGAAAATTTTGAAATATTTTTGAAAAATTTTTGAAAATAAAATAAAAAGAAAAGTACCTAATCTGAGCAACAAGATGAACCGTCAGTTGTCCAAACTCGAACAACCCCCGGCAACGGCGCCAAAAACTTGGTGTTGTTGCCGGGATTGGGATCTCAGACGATTCTTGGCGCCAAACAGGAACAATTAGATCCCCGGCAACGGCGCCAAAATCTTGGTGCGCAGAAATTGTGATTACACTTTAATTATGTAAAATTCATCGCTCTTTCTTTCCATGGTAATGGCGCCAAAAACATGATGCCAATACCATGGTTCACAACTTCGCACAACTAACCAGCAAGTGCACTGGGTTGTCCAAGTAATACCTTACGTGAGTAAGGGTCGAATCCCACGGAGATTGTTGGTATGAAGCAAGCTATGGTCACCTTGTAAATCTCAGTTAGGCGGATATAAAATAGTAATGGGGTTTTTGAATATAATTAATAAAATAGGGATAGAAATACTTATGTAAATCATTGGTGAGAATTTCAGATAAGCGAATAGAGATGCTTTCGTTCCTCTGAACCTCTGCTTTTCTGCTATCTTCATCCAATCAGTCTTACTCCTTTCCATGGCTGGCTTTATGTGATACATCACCATTGTCAATGGCTACTTTCGGTCTTCTCTCGGGAAAATGATCCAAATGCCCTGTCACGGCACGGCTAATCGTCTGGAGGCATCACCCTTGTCAATGGCTTCACCTTATCCTCTCAGTGAAAATGGTCAACGCACCCTGTCACGGCACGGCTATTCATCTGTCGGTTCTCGATCATGCTGGAATAGGATTTACTATCCTTTTGCGTCTGTCACTACGCCCAGCAATCGCGAGTTTGGAGCTCGTCACAGTCATTCATTCATTGAATCCTACTCGGAATACCACAGACAAGGTTTAGACCTTCCGGATTCTCTTGAATGCCGCCATCATTCTAGCTTACACCACGAAGATTCCGATTAAGAGATCTAAGAGATACTCATTCAATTCTAATGTAGAACGGAAGTGGTTGTCAGGCACGCGTTCATAGGGAATGATGATGATTGTCACGTTCATCACATTCAGGTTGAAGTGCGAATGAATATCTTGGAAGCAAAATAAGATGAATTGAATAGAAAACAGTAGTACTTTGCATTAATCTTTGAGGAACAGCAGAGCTCTACACCTTAATCTATGGAGTGTAGAAACTCTACCGTTAAAAGTACATAAGTGAAGGTCCAGGCATGGCCGAGATGGCCAGCCCCCTATTGTGATCTAAGATAGCATACAACTGATCAAAGATGCCTAATACAATAGTAAAAGGTCCTATTTATAATAAACTAGCTACTAGGGTTTACATGAGTAAGTAATTGATGCATAAATCCACTTCCTGGGCCCACTAGGTGTGTGTTTGGGCTGAGCCTGAGTGTTGCACGTGTAGAGGTTCTTCTTGGAGTTGAACGCCAGTATTTGTGCCAGTTTGGGCGTTCAGCTCTGGTTTTGGCTCCTTTTCTGGCGCTGGACGCCAGATTTGGGTAGAAAGCTGGCGTTGAACGCCAGTTTACGTCGTCTATTCTTGGCCAAAGTATGGACTATTATATATTTCTGGAAAGCCCTGGATGTCTACTTTCCAACGCAATTGGAAGCGCACCATTTCGAGTTCTGTAGCTCCAGAAAATCCACTTTGAGTGAAGGGAGGTCAGAATCCAACAGCATCAGCAGTCCTTCTTCAACCTCTGAATCAGATTTTTGCTCAAGTCCCTCAATTTCAGCCAGAAAATACCTGAAATCACAGAAAAATACACAAACTCATAGTAAAGTCCAGAAATGTGAATTTAACATAAAAACTAATGAAAACATCCCTAAAAGTAACTAGATTCTACTAAAAACATACTAAAAACAATGTCAAAAAGCGTATAAATTATTCGCTCATCAATGACCATCTTGGAGGGGTGGCATCTAGTAGCAATGGAGCATGATCCGATCCATTTTCAGATAATCTCCTAACAACAGCTGCTTCATATCCTTCCCTCCAAGCCACACCTACCATGACCCGGTCAAGTCTCTTCTGTATCAATTCACCCCGATTCCTCCTATTTGACCATGTAAAGCATTGACCGATCATTCCCAAATCAACCAATTGATTGTCATTGATAAATCTGTTGAAATTTTCAATGGAAGTTGCTGATCTTGTAATCCCTCCCTCTTTTTCTTCATTATTTTTTATTGCATTGAAATCACTCATTATAACAATATTTCCTTGAAATTGTTGAAGCTGTACGAATAGTGCCTCAAATTGCCCCACTCTAATTTGTTCATTAGTACTTAAGTATACTCCCACCAGCCCCCACACCATACGCTTATTCTCATCTTTAATTGTGGCAATCACAGAAAAAGAGTTTTGAGCAATTATCCTTACCTCAATAAAGTCCTTCCATGCCAGAGCTATACCTCTCGATAGACCACTTGAATCAACAATAGTAAAATTAGTGAATGCACATGATATGAGTTTCTGTTCAACAAGTCGATTTTAGTTTTTAGTTTCACTTAGAAAAACCAACTCGGGGAAGTAGGATTGACACATCCCTTTAAGATTATGGGCTGTCAGGGATCTCCCCAAACCCCGACAGTTCCATGAAAGGATCTTCATGGTGCTGGGGGTGCCATTGAACGGCTGGCACCCTCCACTCTCTCCACTTCCATATATAACTTCTCTGCTGTTTCTTCTGCTCTTCTTTTAACTCCACTCATTGATTCAGCACCTTCAGTATTTTTTCTAGCTGAATGTTTTAGCCGCTTAAAGTGGCTGCCATAGTGACTTGGAGGCACATTATCCCTTTGGTTCTCCATTGGGGCTCCACTAGAGTTAGAGGCATTTAAAGTGATACTCGCGTCCTGCATCCCGAGTTGCATTAGACTGAATTGTGTCGCATTTTTTTGACCTCTAGCTAGCTCCTTTTCTTCATTGCATCCAATATTGATTTGTACTCCATTCTCTGCTGCTCCCCTCACCGACTCCTTGAAGCTGAAGTTAGCAAAACCCTCTATGAGGCAATTTGGCATCAGTTTCTTACGTCTCACTGATTGGTTGGCTTGGGGCCTTGTTTGTTTCTCAATGTTGCCCTTCTCTTGCAATTCCACCCTTTTTCCAACTTGATCGGCTCTCACCCATTCTCCTATTTTATCTTTATTAATTCTTTCCTTCTTAGCATCTTCCATGAACTTGGGGCACAATTTATGGTCATGGCCTATTTGTGCACAGTATGTACATGATGAGTTTGGAAAACTCTTATTTAAGTTTGATGATGAACAAACATTATTAAAATATTTAACTACAAAATTATTAATTTGATCTTAATTCATATTTGCTTAATTAATAATTTTGTTGTGCAGATTTTATGTTGGGCCGAAAAATGAGCTTTTTGGTATAAGCCCAACAATCAGCCTTGATGCATGGTTTATAATAAGTGGATGAAATTTTATTGATGGGCCAAGCTCAATGTTGTTACAACCAAGCCCATGGTTAATTTTCTCATGCTTGATCTGAAATAAAATTCATCAGGAAAGCAAATGTTATCTAATTGGGCCAGCTTTAACTTCAATACTACAAGCCCAAATCCTATTAGTGATGAATGGTTCCAAACTTGGTCCGAAACCAAGATAAAATAAAAGCAAAATGCTTTCAACGGATCCAAGCTCTTAACCATGTGATGGATTTCAAAATCTATTACATTGTTAATTAATGCATGGGAAATATGAGAGAGAAAAGTTCAGCTGAAATTGATTGATGGCTATAATGACTACACGCCACTCTAAACTAGGGAAGAAAAAGCAACTTTTACCAACAAAGTGGTTTATCACATTGAATTGCTTTTCTTCTAAATTGTTTATTCTCTCTCATCTCTTTCTTGTTTCTTCTTCGGTCCTTGTCCAGGAAGCTATGGACGCTATGCTCATCAACCAAGAAAAAGAAGAAGCTGCATGCATCAAGACCATCAAGCTAATGATGGCAAGAAAACATACTAAAATAAAAATGAGCTGTGGCTAAGATACTCACCAAATGTGGTTAGATTTGGTGAGGTTATCTTGAGTTCTTCATGCTCAAAAATGGAAGGTAAAGATTCGGCCAAGCAAGGGAGATTCTTGAAGCATGGCTTGTCTTTGATTCTGTTTAACCACCACAGGGAGTAGCTAGAGTGGCGAAGTGATGGTTAAGGCAGAGATTGAAGCAGATGAAGTCATTATCATCATGAAGCATCAAGGGCCAGAAATCCATCTTGGAGAGCAAGCCAAGGATGGATAGCTCGGATTGATGAAGGGTGATGATCAAGGAAGAACTAGAGGTAATTGCATGGTTATCTCTTCTCTCTCTATATGGCCGAACTGGTTCTGTTTGTTGAAGGAGGAAGAAGTTGGTTCAGTTTTTGGCTTCAATAAGTGGAGGCTTCCCTCTTCTATATTAAGGGTGAACAACCACTGTTTGGAGCAAGGAGTTAGAAGTAAGCATTGAGAGTGCACGACACAGGATTCTCAGAGCTACCTAAGCTTACATATTTTCTTCTCCTTCAATGTATTCTGTTTTATATTTTTCTGTTTAATTTTGTCATGTCTTGAGTCTCATGGAAAAAGGAAAACAGTGAGGTTTGTATGAAAAAGCCATAGAGCGGAAAAAAACAGAGAGTGCAAAATTAAAAGAAAAAGCCATAGATGTTCTTAGAGTTCCTTTGTTCATCTATGTTGTGTTTCATGATTCTGTGGGAATCCCCTTGTAAGTTGGGTTAGCACTTTACAGTTTGTAATCAGGTTGATTATAGTGAAATTCCATCATTGTTGTGATGGAGACTGGATGTAGGCTGCACTGCACTTAGCAGCTGAACCAGGATATATCTGGGTGTAATCTTTCTTCTCTCCTACTCCATTTCTGTTTTCTACTGCACAGGAGCAAAAACTAAAAATGTCTCGTGCAAAGTGACGAGACAAAACAAAAAGTCTCGTGACTAGGGACGAGATAAAAGAAAAAGTCTCGTGTCCAGTGACAAACCCCAATTTGACGGTTTGTTTTGCATTGAATTTAGAGTATTTTGATAACCTTTTGTCACATTTAGCCTAAGAATTAGCATGGTTTTGTTATCTCTTCCATAATTGTGCTCAAGTGTAAAAACATGCTTTTTAAGCCCTATTTTGATGAATTCTAGTTTCTGTTTGATTCCATAAGATGCCTTGATGTGTTTGCTAGTAACCTCAGGTTGAAATAGGCTAGGCATGGATCAAAGGAAGCAAGGAAGGAAGCATACAAGTGGAGAGAAGCATAAAAAGTCAAAGAAGCAAAGTCAGCCATGCACGCGCACGCGCACAAGGCGCTCGCGCGCACATTGCAGAATCGACCAGGGACGCGCATGCGTACCATGCGCGCACGCGCCGATGCTGGCACATGACCTCATTAATGCAACACGTGCCTGGCGATTTGAGAGGGTTTCTGAACCCATTTTTGGCGCCAAATTGCTAAGGGAAAGGAATAAAAGGATGAAGGATTAAGGGGAAGGCATCATTATCATTTAGGATTTGGATGACTTGAAACTAATCAATTTTTTTAGTGAGTTTTAGTTTTGAGAGTTAGTTTCTAGAGAGAGAAGCTCTCTCTTCTCTCTAGGATTAGGATTAGGATTAGGTTTAGGTTAATCTCTCTTCTTAGATCTAGGTTTAACTCATGCTTTGATTCACTTTTCATTCACCAATTCCTAATCTTCTCCTTTTCCTCTTTCTAGTTGTGTGCTTTAATAGTTGTAATTCTTCATTTTGTTTTGGATATATTGTTGTTCCTTTGTTTTCTTTCAATAATGCAATTTGAGGTAATTCATGATAATTGTGATTTCCTTGATTGTTGTTGTTAATTCTTTACATTCAATTGTAGTTAGAATTCATTCTTGTTGTGATTGACTATACTTTTCTTTTGTGCCTTCCAAGTGTTTGATGAAATGCTTGGTTGGATTTTAGTGTAGATTTAGATCCTCTTGGCCTAGGTAGAGTAATTAGTGACACTTGAGTTATCTAATTCCTTTGTTGATTGATAATTGGAGAGATTGCTAATTGGTTCGGAGTGCACTAAAGCTAGTCTTTCCTTGGAAGTTGGCTAGGACTTGTGGCTCAAGTCAATTCATCCACTTGACTTTCCTTTAATTAGTAAGGGTTAACTAAGTGGTAGCAATGAACAATTCTCATCACAATTGAGAAAGATAACTAGGATAGGACTTCTAGTTCTCACACCTTACCAAGAGCCTTTTATAGTTGTTAGTTTATTTCCATTGCCATTTACTTTTCATGCCTCTCATCCAAAACCCCAAAATAACTCATAACCAATAACAAGACACTTCATTGTAATTCCTAGGGAGAACGACCCGAGGTCCAATACTTCGGTTTATAAATTTTAGGGGTTTGTACTAGTGACAAACAAATTTTTGCATGAAAGGATTAGTGATTGGTTTAGAAACTATACTTGCAATGAGATTTCATTTGTGAAATTCTAAACCATCAAAAATCCGTTCGTCATCCAGGGACGAGCCAAAATAGAAAAGTCTCCTCTGAATTCAGCAAGTGTTAGCAACAAAAAAAGGGGGCTAAGATTCAACCCCCCCTTCTCTTAGCCACTGAAACCATCAATACAGATTGTACCTAATCTCTCATATCGGACAACCACCTCTACTTTGTTTTTATCTGGACCAATCACGCTGAGGCTGTCTCTGATAGTTTGCTCTCCTCTTATTTCAACTTTGGCCTTGAGTATTCTGGTTTCTCGCCCTTTAACATAAAAAAATCCTGCATCTATCACTTTACCCAATCCTCCTCCCAGTTTATGAGCCACTTCTACGGTTTTAAAGGCTTCAGGAGCGCCCCAAAATTGGGCCCATATTGGGATGATACTAATTCTCTGTTCATCAACTTTCGCCCCTTCCTTCCACCGTTGGACGTGAAGCGCGTAATCCTTGAATAACCACGGTGAACCCTTCTCTATTCTCATCGCATCCCATTCTCTATCGAAGAAGAAGTGAAATTGGTTGTGTCCTATCTCTGTAACTCTAAAACCGTCAGGATACCCCCATATTGCCCGTAACGCTCCCTCCATTGTCCCCGTAGAGAATTGTTTGAGCGAACAGTTTGCCAATTAGACTGTTAATACAGTTTGAAATTCATCTCCTTATATCTTCTTCCTCCAATTGTATCAAACCCTCACCATCATCTTCATTCTCTGGTACCCTTTCCTGGCTGTTTCTTCTCCTATCCTCCATGCTCTGTGTGATAGAAGAACGTAGACTTGTAGAATGTAATGAATTGTTGATGTGGTAGAGACTTGTTTATGATTGACGTGAGAAAATTTTTTGAAAAGTTGACCTTGACGGCAAGAAAACTCTGTTAAGAGTAAAAACCCTAGCAGAACATTGTTACCTTGACAGAAACTCTGTTAAGAATAAAACACAAGCTTTTAAGATTTTTAACGATGAAAATCATTTTATAATCATCTTAAAATTTACTATACAAGATCCTTTTGTATTCTCAAAAATTTTTAATCCAATGAATGAGAACACCTAGGGATTTAAAATTAAACACAATGAAACAAAAATAAAACAGAAATCAGTGACAGAAACCAAAATAGAAGTTAAAATAAACAAACTAGAAAGGACGACGCAGAAGTAATACTCTCGGTTATTTTAATTTAAATTGGGTTAAACTTGTGACAACCAAACTAAACCTTGATAGCACTAATTACCGGTTTAGAATTATACTTGCGGCGAACTTGAGTTTTGATTTATTGGAAATTCTAAACCGGTCATTAGAGACTCGTCAAAGAGCGTTTAGTCTTAGATTTGAAGGTTGACTGAGAAATCCAAAAAAACAAAGAACATTTGATTTTTTTTAGTATATTTTTAAATTTTTTTTTGTATGAATGATTGATTAGAATTCATGGAGAATCGTCAATAACATTGAAATAATCTCTGAGTATGATAAATAATTAAATGTGTTTTTGTTTTTTAAATTATTTAAATTTTAAAACTATAAAATTAATCAATTTAATTAATTTAAAAGGATAATTTTTGTCTAACATAAAAAAAAAAGTATTTAAGTCTTTTAAAAAATTAAATAAAAATATTTTTTATTTTTATTAAATTATAAAAGTGTTTTAGTAAAAATAGTAATATGATATATATTTTTTTAAAACAATTAGATGCTGACATAGAAAATAAATTTCACATATCATATTATTATTTGTCCATATTTTTAATATATCAATACGTATGAATTTATCATCGTACCAAACAAACACCTATTTTTATTATTTGGGTAGAGTTTTTAATTCCTTTATACTCTTTTTTCCCCAGGTCGTTCGAGATTTCGAGCCTAATAACATTTCTGAATTTGATATTTCCTGGCAAAATGGGGCCCTTGTTTTCTAATTCTATATATTCACCACAAATATTCACCAAGTCTTTTGTTCCTTGCCAAAATAAATAAAAATTAATTAAATCACAGTGTATTTTTTGGTCGATATTAAATTACAGTTTCAAAAATTAAGATAACAATCATACTTACACAAAAGTTGCAACCAATTACATATAAAATATATACTTGATATTTTACAAAAAAATATTATGACCAAATTTCAATAAAAATACTAGCCCCATAAACTTTTTCTTTAAAATTAGGGTAAAAAACCTTAATAAGCCAAGTCAAGAATCATGTAACGTAAATACGCCAAAGCGAAAATCGTTTCAGCAATAAGCCAAATCATATTTTTATATAATTCGAACCATGCTGGTTCGAATTCTATTTCTACATAATTCGAACCAGCTTGGTTCGAATTACACACAAACACACGCACACACGTAATTCGAACCAGCTTGGTTCGAATTACACACAAACACACGCACACACTAATTCGAACTAGCTTTGTTCGAATTACACACAGTAATTTATGGTATAATTCGAATTATGCTGTTAAAAAATTAATAATTTATTTAAAAAAATTTATTAAAAAAATTAATAATTTAAAAATTAAAAAAATATATTTTTTTATTTCATACGTTAAAAAAAACTAACAAAATATTTAATTACGAGACTTCTTTAAAATATTAATGAGCTATCAATTCGAATTCCGTACAATACTTTTCTGTCCATTTTTAATAGTTCATGAATATTTTTTAATAAATTTTTTTAATAAATTTTTTTAAATTATAGTACAAAAAATATTTTATCCTATGCAAAACAATTTAAAAAAATGGCTTAAAAAATGTTAGGAGTACTATAAAAATTTGTAATGTTATAATAACTTAGGTAAATACATGCATGTACTCAAATTTTAAATAAAATACTCTACATAGTCAATAATAATTTAGAAATGAAAGAAAATATTTTATTCCATACAAAATAATTAAAAAATATATTTTATTCTATACAAAATAATTTTAAAAAATGGCTTAAAAGATGTTATGAGTACTATAAAAGTTTGTAATATTCTAGTGATTTAGGTAAATACATGATAAAAATATTTTTTCTTTAATTTCTAAATTATTAGTGACTATGTGGAGTATTTTTTTAATGTCCTAAGTCATTAGGACATTACAAATTTTTATAGTACTTCTAACATCTTTTAAGCCATTTTTTAAATTATTTTGCATAGAATAAAATATTTTTTTGTGGTATAATTTAAATAAATTTATTAAAAAATATTCATGAACTATCAAGAATGGGCAGAAAAGTATTGTATAGAATTCGAATTGCTCACCATATCATTTGAATCAGAGTAATTCGAACTTCCCTATGCGTAATTCGAATCATGTAATATCTCACCATATAATTTAAATAATTTTATTAAAAAATTATCATGAATATTTTTTAATAAATTTATTTAAATTATATCATAAAAAATATTTTATTCTATGCAAAATAATTTAAAAAATGGCTTAAAAGATGTTAGAAGTACTATAAAAATTTGTAATATCCTAATGACTTAAGACATTAAAGAAATACTCCACATAGTCACTAATAATTTAGAAATTAAAGAAAAAATATTTTTATCATGTATTTACCTAAATCACTAGAATATTACAAACTTTTATAGTACTCATAACATTTTTTAAGCCATTTTTTAAAATTATTTTGTATAGAATAAAATATATTTTTTAATTATTTTGTATGGAATAAAATATTTTCTTTCATTTCTAAATTATTATTGACTATGTAGAGTATTTTATTTAAAATTTGAGTACATGCATGTATTTACCTAAGTTATTATAACATTACAAATTTTTATAGTACTCCTAATATTTTTTAAGCCATTTTTTTAAATTGTTTTGCATAGGATAAAATATTTTTTGTACTATAATTTAAAAAAATTTATTAAAAAAATTTATTAAAAAATATTCATGAACTATTAAAAATGGACAGAAAAGTATTGTATGGAATTCGAATTGATAGCTCATTAATATTTTAAAGAAGTCTCGATTAAATATTTTGTTAGCTTTTTTTAACGTATGAAATAAAAATATATATTTTTTTAATTTTTAAATTATTAATTTTTTTAATAAATTTTTTTAAATAAATTATTAATTTTTTAACAGCATAATTCGAATTATACCATGAATTACTGTGTGTAATTCGAACCAAGCTAGTTCGAATTAGTGTGTGCGTGTGTTTGTGTGTAATTCGAACCAGCTTGGTTCGAATTACGTGTGTGCGTGTGTTTGTGTGTAATTCGAACCAAGCTGGTTCGAATTATGTAGAAATAGAATTCGAACCAGCATGGTTCGAATTATATAAAAATATGATTTGGCTTATTGCTGAAACGATTTTCGCTTTGGCGTATTTACGTTACATGATTCTTGACTTGGCTTATTAAGGTTTTTTACCCTTAAAATTATTAATATTTAATTCTTTTTATTATAGTACATTTAATTATTCTACTAACTGATTATTTAGCTAAAGAATTATATAAATTATTATATATAGCTAAAAAATTGTATAAATTATTTTATATAAATATGCACAAATAATATATAATAACTGAAAATTGTGTAAATTTTTAGTGTATATATAATATTTTTGTTAAAATAAATATTGCGAATTGAGCTACGGAAAATGGGCCAATATATATGGATTTATCATACTGGTGAACTGCTCAATTTGCGTTTTTGCATTTAAATCTGATCCTTACCATGCTAAATTAAAAGATCAAATAATAAATAAATAAATAAGCTAAAATGCTACATCATACTTCACAAGAGAAGGACAAAAGTAACATAAGGTTTATCAAAATACATTCATCCTCTAAATTCCAAAAAAAAAAAAAAAATCAGCATGCACAACCACCTCTTTGTTCTGCTTCCGAAACAGTTTCAGATATTCCAGGAAAATAACTGTGAAGAAGAGAAAAAACATTAGCGGTTAGCCCCCAACAGAAGCAAAATAGCAGAATCACTCTAGCTTCTCTTAAATGAAGTTATGTATGTATTAAATGATTCTCACATGTCTTGTGTGTGCTCGTTTTCTGATGCAATTTTTGCTACGTTTAAAAATGCCTCGTCAACATTGTATCCTTCTTTTGCAGAGGTTTCAAAGTATGGTAGGTTTCCTCTAGAAGCACACCATTCCCTAGCTTTCTTCTCAGTCACCTGCAACAAGTTGAATGAGATTTCAACTTCAAAACTATGCATATTAATCTAAAAGGCCCAAACTCTTTTTAATACCTTTCTACTGTTCCCACCATCTACATCAACCTTGTTTCCAAGTAACACAAAGGGAAATGCTTCATGATCATTCAAATCTGCCTGAGGCCAAACACCAAAACATATAAGATATAATCTTCATGTATTGCTCATTCAGAAAGGTGCTAAATAGTACACACCTGCTTAATGAACTCATCATGCCAATTGTTTAGTGTGTCAAATGTCTTGTGTGCATTTACATCATACACCAAAACACAACAATCTGCACCTCTATAAAATGCAGCACCTAAACTATTGAACCTTTCTTGTCCTGCTGTATCCCAAATCTGCCAAAAGAGTCTCATTTATTGTTTTGACCAAACTAAGAATGTGTTTGTTAAAAGTTAAGTTATCAGAAATAACTTAAAATTACTAACCTGTAAAGTGACGAGTTTATCATCTACTTGTAGCTCCTTTGTGACAAAATCAGCACCAATTGTGGCTTTATAATGCTGGCTGAATTTTCTATAAACGTACCTAAATTCAAAATTAAGGTCTCCACGGTAATACTATACTATGCTATATATGCATTTCTTTTTTGCGTTTAGTGCGAAACACAAATCAAGAAAACACCCAATAAAGGAAAAATACTAATTTAGAAGTCAATTCCTATTAGTATGGAAAATAATAATGTGAATGTGGAAAATGGAAACATTTAGGGCCCAATTAATAGCAGCCAACTGTCACATGAACCAGTGTTCCCTCCAAGCATAGATTGCCAACTCATGTGCCAATAATGATTATGACTATGCAATACACTGTTTTTTTAAAACGGAACAAAAACAAAAAGGGGGAAACATTGAAAAGATTGAAAGCATTCATAGTTTAGAATTAATAATGCACTTCCAGCCAATCACTGACATCAGAAAAAATAATAACAAACTTCCGCTCTTTAAAAAAAAATTAATAATAATAATGATTATGAACAATGCTGAAAATGCAAGTGCCAAATGGATACTGGTTCATCAAAGAAGTCTTCCCAACCCTGAAATAAGATAGATGAAGAAAAATGAATTGTGATTAACAATTTATCAACACTGGACAAAGCATGAATGAAAGTAGTCTCATCCAAATGATAATGTGTATGTTTGGATTTGGTCTAGAATCTTCAAATTTTGCAGCTTTTACAAACACAAAAATTATCATACTAAGCAGAACTATAGAAGCATACGAAGAAGAAGAAATCATGAATGGGATTTTAGAAAGAATAAAAAAAATGAGAGAGATATATGCATACCCACTATCACCAAGGAGTATGACCTTAAGCAAGGTTCTCTTCTTGTGGGAAATGTCCATGATTGGAAGCAAACAAATGGTGGCACAGAGCAGTGGAAGAACAAAAAGATTTATGAGAGAAAAGTTATATTATTGTTGTTGAATGTTGATGATAGCCTCCTTTTTGGGTAATTGCTTTTCTTTTTTTCTGCATTTGAATGATGCTGGTGAGAAGCATGTGAAGCCTTGCCAACCAAAACCAACGTTCTGGTGACAGCGGTGCATTCTTATTTTTAACCATAATAATAATTAAAAAAAGTTTATATGTATAACTCTGTATTTGGTGTTGACTTAAGTTAAAGCTTAGATAATTGTTTCATAGAGCCGAAATTGAACATTATTGGATATACGTGCTACCCTCTCATTGCTTCATCTGAATATGGTGGTGGTTACACTGACAGTTGGAGAGTTGAAGAAGAAAAAACGGTTGAGCTAGACTTTGTTGTCTAATCCAACTATCCAAGTGACAAGGTGACTATAATTTTCACTTTTACCCAATAATGTAAGTGTTTAATACTTTTACCCAATAAATACCAATAAAATTTATACGTTTTAATACTTAAAGTAATAAATTTAAAATTTAATTATTTTTATTCTAATAATATATGAAAATTAAATTTTATGATATAATTAGTGATTACTTATTTCAGGTGAAAATCACTTTCATCCCATGTGTGATGCGTTAATGATTCATAATGTGCCATCAATTTGTATGTGGTTTTCTGGATCTGTTACACGATCGTGTTGTAATTTTTGTATCTTCATATTGAACATGATGCGTATGGGGAGAGGTAGATATCAAAGATAAAAATTTACGTGCAACTATTTAAGTACAGTTATCTTCGTATAAAATTGATAAATAAGAGTCGTTAGATAATAATTTAATCAAATCTATCATTGCATATCAAATTCTATGCAACATCAGTCACAATTCATAGGACGATCTATCCTAAATAATGATAAATGCATGATACATATATTAATTAATCTTCTATATTAAATGGTAATTTTACTTTTCTCAAGATATTTTTAATTTTGTGTAGATAATAATAAAAAATTATATATTAATCTTCCCTTCTATCAAATTAAAAAAAAAAATAGGTCTTTCTTTTAGAATAAAATTTTATAATCGAGCAAAATATTTAATCAAATTTGACCAAATTGATATAATTGTTTTTCATACACGCACTTTTTTTTTTTCTCCTTCATGTTTCTCTAATTTCTTCTTCGTGTTTCTCTTCCTTTTCCCACTAATATTGCTACTTCTTCTCTTCCTCCTCCTCCTCCTCTATTTTTCTCATCTTTCTCTTCTTTTTTTTGAAAGAGGAAACAAGCTTAAAACACTCGGTGGAGCGTACATCGGACAGAAATTAAAACGAAGCAACTCTTATGTCATCTCCAGCATAGCTATCAACAACATGAGTTAGCCTTCAAACCACTCCCTTGAGCAATAAAACGACCTATCAACACAATTCATTTCTACACAACCAGATATTCCATATAACTGAGAAGAAACTCACTAACCATTTTTTCCGCATGTTTTTTTTCTTAAATGCATCGTCCTCCAACTCTCAAAGTGTTCTTTTATGGATCCTGGGATACTCCAAATACGACCCACATGAGTAATCCATGTGCACCATACCTGCCAAACAAATTCACACGTAACAAACAGATGTTGTACAGATTCAACTTCCTTGTTACACATAACACAAATATTATCACTACGTTCAATGATGCCTAATCTACTCAAATGATCCTTTGTATTAACTCGACTTACTAGCACAAACTAAATAAACAACTCAACTCGAAGGGACACTAATCCTTTCTAAATTTCATTTGTGAACTTGTAGTTAAGGATATCATCTCTTTTGTTATTGTCGTCATCACTACCACCTCTATCTCCTCTTCTTTCTCTTTCTTTTCTCATTTGAATTTTTTTATCTCCTCGTTTCTTTTCCTCCTTCTCCTCCTCCATCATCATCATTATCATCTTCGTTATTGTTATCGTTATTGTCATGTCGTCTTCTTTTTATATGTATAACAGTTCAAATCCAGAATGAACTGAAATTCCTTAATGATGACGACACACAAACAAACTCAGTTTAAAATAAACTCAGACTAGAATATACCAAAATTAAATCATAATGCACAGAAATTACTTAATGATGATGACTAGGATGGAAAAAAAATCCAAATCCACAGAAATTACTCAGAGAGCAAAATAGGAACCCGCGAAGTCCTATGGGACTGGGACCCATCCCCACAAACAAACGGGATGGGGCGGAGATTGAAGTACCCGCCTCATGGGGACTAGCTAAATCCCCATTAGAATGAAATTACTTGAATGTCCTTTATATATATATATATATATATATATATATATATATATATATATATATATATATATATATATAACAATCTTAATTTTTTTTAGTATTATTTAAAAACAAACTAATGATGTGCATAATATCTAAACTTGCTTCAACTAATTATTTAAATTTGTATCATTACAAGAAAGGAGTATTATTACCGAATCATGATTGTCGACCAAGATTTGTTAATTGTTATATTGTTATGTTGGAAACTTTTTTATTTTGTTTTATTTTAATTTGTATATTGTTGATTTAGTATTTATGTTATTTTGTTGAATGCGTTTGAAATGGATTTAATTTGATATATTTTAGTTGAATTATACGAAATTTTATCATGATTGTGTGTTTTTCTTTTTAAGTTTAATATCCACGGATAAATGTGGGTATTTGCCTCCTCCACGGTAGAATAAATAGAGACCCACTGATCTGTGACGGGGATGGGATGAGGGGAGGGGGATCGGAATATGCTAAATGGGGACGGGAGCGGGGGGAGGCCATGGATACCCATTGTTATCCCTAATAATGACTCACACAGACTCAATTCAAAACAAGTACAGACCAAAAGTGCACCTTATTTAAATTCACAATACACTGAAATTATTTAATGATAACTCAAAATTTCTCCTCCTTCTTCTTCATCATTATTATCATCATCTTCTTTTCTTATTCATATTCTTCTTCTTGGTTTACCTTCTCATTATTTTTCTAGTTTTACTCTCTTAGCAATAAGAACAAGAAAAAATTAAACAAAGAAGAAGAAGAAATGCATAATACAACAAAATTATTAGAAAAATGAGAAAAAAAAATTGCAGCAACAACAACAATAAAAGAACAATGATGAGGAAAAAATATAAAAGAAGAAGGAGAAGAAACGCAAATAAGAAGAAGGAGGAAGAGGAATGCGAAAGCATTCACGTAGTTAAAGCATGTATTCACGTTCTTACTAATGAAATTAATTTTTAATGGATTTAGACTAACTTAATTAAACTTAATTGTCAAAAAAATTTGGATGTATAATATCTCTTATTCTCATACGTTGTCCTTCATTAATTACAACATCACACTGAAGTGAAGAGTGTTTTATTTCGTTAAGAGTTTAAGAGTATAAAAAAGGGAGAGAGGTGTAAGTTTGAAAATATATTATAACGGTAAAATCTTTTTTCAAATATCTGAGAATGTGAATTTTGTATGTGAAAATTTGTGTGATGTTATTTCTTTTACAATAACATTTGAGGATGTAAGTGTGAGCCTTGATGGACAATCCTGGCTCATCACAAAATAAATTCGTCCCAAACAAAAACAATATGTGAATCTTTAAGTACATCTGACAGTCAAGTGCGATATCGAATTGCATACACCACTTTAGGATGTGGAGCCATGAAAGTTTGACTTCCTTTATGATTAACTATAGTAGGTACAATTCCAAACTGTATCATGAATTTATTTTCGAGGCTAGTAATGCTGCTATCTGTAAATCTTAACATTAGCATACCTTTTATTAGGAGTCCAAATATCATTGCAACATTTTCTAAGGTAATTGTGCATTCACTGTGTAAAAGATGAAATATGACTCTTTGGATGCCAGCATTCAATTAAGATATGTATAAGTGCGCTGTATAAAGTAAGTTTTTCAATTTGAGATATGTGATAAAATTCACTATTATGTAACTCGAATTCATCAATTCGGTGATCATACACATCTTGGTGGAAATGTCTTGATTCCAAATTTGTTTAACTCTGAAACAAATAAAAAAATATAATCGATAAAAATATTAATAAACAAACAAACAAACAAACAACAACAATAATAATAAATAAACAAACATAAAAATAATTACATATGGTAAACAATTAATGTATTTAACAATGTGATCTTCAAGACCAGGGACGGATCTACATTGATGGAAGAGGGGGCATTTGCCCCCACAAGGTTTAAAAGAAATACTAATACTTTGTTAAACTTAACATTTAATAATTTTATATTATTAAATTTGATTTAACATAAAATAAAAAATTAAATAAATAAATAAACTAAAAAAAGTGATAATTAATTTTATTATATTAGTTAATTAGCTGATAATTAAATTAAGTTATATTAGCTTAGTCGTCCACTTAAGCAAGTGTTGTGAGTTCGAATTTTGTCTCGTATATATAGTAACTCATTGGCCCTTTTAAATGAAATTCAAATTTTTGATAATTAATCCTTAATTTGTTGGGTATCGTAGAAACAAAAAAAATATATCTATACCTAAATTTTATTATATTTTTACCCCCACAACTAAATTTTTCTGGGTCCGTCACTGTTCAAGACGTATAATGTCATAAACCATCTTTCATTTTTATTCTTTCTTAAACAAAAAATCTATTCTATTATATAAAAAATATATATATTTAATATATATTCAACAACAACAATAATAATATACTTTTTTATTCAAATTAATGAAAATATACATTTAAAAAATAATACTTAACATCACATTAAATCAAACTAGCAATATCATTACGGTATTATTAGTATTATTAACATATAATTTTATTTAGATATCATAAAAAGAATTACAAAATATTATTTAAGTAATAATACATTAAATAACATATTAAAATATAATAAAATATAATATAATAAAGTATTATTTTAAAGAAAATATTATATATAAAACATGTATTTAAATATAACATAAAAATAATAACATATTTCAATATATATATATATACACAGTAAATGAAATATATTCAACATATTAACAATAATATATTTTAACAATATATATATACTAACATATCATATTAAATATGTTTAACATAATTTTAAATGTTTAAAATATATAGTTAAATAAAATATTTAAATAATATATAATAACGTGTTAAATCATATATTTAAATAATGTATGTTAACATAATATTATATATAAAACATATATTTAAATATTACATAAAAATAATTACATATTTCAATTTTTTAAAAAGTCTATACGTATGTTAAAATTTTAAATATATTTACGTATTTTTAAGTTTTATTTATACATATTTAAATATGATTACATATTTTTATATATATTTTTTCGTATTTAAATATATTTATAATAATATATTATATAAGATATATTTAACCTATTTAAATAATATACATCTAGTATTTTTTTATAAATTCAAAATATATCTAAATATCTTAATATAACTAATATTATGTAACTAACTAACACTAAGTTTAACATTTTTATCACTATTAATTAATTAATTAACACAAAATTATAAAAAAATGAGGGAGTTTATTTATTAATATTTTTGCACATAAATCGTGCCTCCCCGTGAGATTAATCTTAAAAACACCTGACTTTTTTTGGCCTAGGACACGATTCTTCTTTCGAAATGTCTATGCATGCATAAATTATTTTAGGGTGACAAGACTAACATATTATATAACTTCCCCTCTCTCTCCCCCCACTCTCTAAGACAATTTATATAAGAGTGGGATCAGAATATTCACTTTTTAAAATCTGATTTAAGAGAATCCAATAGTTTCTTCCTTCCTTTATTTTATTTAAATAAAAAATTCTTTTACAAAAACAGTAAAGCAATTGCCATCTTATAATTAAATGTGAAATAAACTAATGTGCCACTGCACATCCTTAATCAAAAGCGATTTTGATTTTGATTTCGGACGTTGATAATTAGATGCTAATAATTGTTAGACCCTTTTATTTATTTTTAGGTGAATAAACTACCATTTCTACTCATAAAAGTTGAAAAGGCTGACATATCTACCCATAGAAGATAAAAATTACCATTTGTACTCATAAAAAATTGATTTCGCAAGCAAAATTATCCAAACCCTAAATAATTACATAAAATCCCCAAACTACCCTTGGTGAGTCTCATCCTCTTCATCTTCATCTAAACCGTGAACCCCATCTAAACCGTGAACCCCATTGCTGCAGCACCCTCCCCTTTCCGCATTCTCTCTCTCTTCCTTCTACTCTATCTTCTTTAATCGTCCCTCTCTCTTTCTCTCTTCCCTCTTCGCATTTTTCTCCTTCCTCTTCTTTCTCTATTGATATCTCTCTCATCTTTGCCGTTCTTTTCTCTCTTTTGTGTATTAATGGTGGTTCCTCCTTTTGCTGTTGCGAGCTCCATCTTCTCCTCCCCTCCTCTTTTTCTTCTTCTTTTTCGGGAGGTTTTTGGCTTCAGGAGGTAGCAATTTTGAGTCCTCTATTTTCTGCAACCACAACTTCTTCAACGTTGAGTTCCTTCCTTTTTCAAATGTCGTATCTTCGTCTTCTTCTCTCGGCGTCGCTGCTCTCTTTCTACTCCTAGCGATGCGTTTTCGTCATCTCCTCCCAGCATCGCCAAAATCGAATTAATGTTCTGTGTTATTTGCAACGAAAATAGTGATCTTGAATATGAGAAATTGACAATTTTTGGTGAAGGTTCTAAGAAATTAGGGTTTTATTTTGAATCTATGTATGTTCTATTCTTCAATTTGATCTGAGTTTGTTCTTTTTTTGTGATTTTGAAGAGGATAGTGGCTGGGCTATGTTGGTGTTCAAGAGGTGAGAGAGGAAAAGAGGGAGAGAGAGAGAGAGAGAGAGAGATGATGCTACGGCAGTGGTGGTTTAGGTGTTGCAGATAGTGAGTGAGGGTGGGTGCGTGCGTGAGAGAAGAGAAAGGGATAGTTTGGGGATTTTATGTAATTATTTAGGATTTTGGTAATTTTGCTTGCGAAATCAATTTTTTATGGGTACAAATGGTAATTTTTGTTTTCTATGGGTAGATATATCAGCGTTTTCAACTTTTATGGGTAGAAATGATAGTTTACTCTTTTTAGGTTAACTATTAATTTAGTATTTGAAAAATCCAGTCGCTCATAAAAAGATTTTTAAAAAATTTCATCGATGAAATAGTCTCTGAATAATTTAAAAATATGAAAAAAATCAATAAATATTATAATTTTTTGTAAGTAACAAAAATTTTTCATATTTGGCAAATAACTTAGCCATTAAATTTAAATTTTTGTGGCAAAATTTAAATAACTATTTATAAACTGAACAAAAAAATTTAGAACAAAATTTGATTTCTAAATTTTTATTTTTCAAAAAAAAATGTGCTCATTCACAATACAAATTTTTTTTAAAGAAAGTTCACTTGACAAAATAAAAATTACCAAATTTTAAGAACGAGAATATCTTATTTTTCTAATAATAATTGTAAAATTTTGTATCAAAATTTAATTTCTAAAATCATTTTTTATAATATATATTTAATATCTAGTTTTTTTTTGTCATATTTTAAAATCTTTTGAGAGTTTATTTGTTATTAGTATTTTTTAAGGTTCGTTTTATCAGCGACTTTTAAGTACCATTTTAATAGTTTTTTTTTTTGGTATTGTTAGATCTTTTTATAGTTATTGTTGTTACTGGGTTTATTGGACCCTTAATCTGAATTTATTATGGAGACTATAAACTTGATACGTGTTGATATATATATGCTTCTTAAGCAGCTTGTTCCAATAATAAAAAAAAAAGCCTGTTTCATTTTCTTTTAAAATTATCATTGCGTTGATACTTCTATGAAGGTGTTCATACCCTGGCCCAATAAATAGGGCCCAAGATCTAAGCAAAGAAGTCCAACCCAAAAGGTTGGCCCTCCTCCAGTACCAGCCTTCGTCCCAGAAGTCGGTACTAAACACGACCTGCTCCAAAGAAGTCGGATACGAGGGTTAGCTGGCAGATAACACTCATTCGAATGAGTAACTGCCCCTAGAAACTCTCTAACCACTTCATAGAGCCATATCTTAACCTCCCTAAGATATGGGAACGGTTATCCGCCTAAAAAGGTGGCACTACTTCAGCGGTGGTTATTGGTTCACCACTATAAATACCCTGACTTCCCTCAGGTATCACTAAGTCCAATACATTCTAAACTTGCTTATACCCTTGCTAACTTAGGCATCGGAGTGTCTTTGCAGGTATCACCCCCCATTCTTTCACACGTGCAAGTCGGACGGAGGAACACCGAGTTTCGGGCAAACGCAATAGTCTCCTCCCTCACACGTTTGGGCCTACCAACGTCATCCGGCCCACCAATCTCTGGTTACCCACCGTAACATTGGCGCCGTTGCCGGGGACCCGAGAGATCAACCAGTGATGGCGGAAAGATCCCCTGAAGAAGGTCATGTGGAGACAGATTCTGATCAAGAGAATTTGAACACCGGAAACAATGAAGCAGATCAGAACCTCCACCAGGAAGCTAATGATCAACATAGGGAAGGCACCTCCGGAATCAAAAATCCGAAGGTGAACTCCTCGGAGGGGCGCGAATCAGAAAAAGAAGGACCCTCCCACACTAGTGAGCTTATGGGATTAATCCATAGCCGCCTCGAGCAGCTAGAACAGGAGCGGGAACGACAAAAGGAAGCTGAAAAGAACCTAAAAGAGGAGATGGAGCGACGAAAAGAGTTAGAAAGAAAACTCTTAAAATTAGAATCCTCCCTCAAAAGTCGGAATTCCCACGGCGATAGAGAAGATTCTCCCTTAGGAGAGAAAGATCCGTTTAGCGAGGACATAATGAGGGCAAAAGTTCCGAGAAACTTTAGAAGCCCCGATATGGACCTCTACGATGGAACCACCGATCCAAAGCATCATCTGAGCAACTTTAAAAGTCGGATGTATCTGACCGACGCTTCTGACGCTACGCGATGCAAAGCTTTTCCGACAACCTTGTCAAAAGCAGCGATGAAGTGGTTCGACAGCCTCCCTCCGAGGTCAATTACCAGTTTTGAAGACCTCTCAAGAAAGTTCTTGATGAGGTTCTCCATCCAGAAGGATAAAGTAAAGCATGCACCAAGTCTCCTGGGAATAAAACAGGAGGTCGGAGAGTCCTTACGGGCCTATATGGAAAGGTTCAACAAAGCATGTTTGGAGATTCAAGACCTGCCCACCGAAGCAGTCATCATGGGGCTAGTCAATGGTCTTAGAGAAGGTCCCTTCTCACAGTCCATATCAAAAAGACACCCCGCCTCTTTAAATGATGTACAGGAAAGAGCCGAAAAATACATCAATATGGAAGAAAACGCTAGGCTAAGAGACCCAAGTTTGCGACTCGGGCACCCTCCCTCAACGAAAGAGAGGGAGAGGGAAGCGAAGAAGAAGGAAGAGCTCGGCCTTGATAGGCCAAGAAAATATCACTCTTATACTCCATTGAAAGTCCCTGTAGTGGATGTATATAGAGAAATTTGTAACACCGAAAGGCTGCCTCCCCCCAGACCTATTAAGAATAAAAAAGGGGGAAGTCGCGGGGATTACTGTGAGTACCATAAGATATATGGGCACTCTACAAACGACTGTTACGACCTTAAAAATGTGATAGAAAAGCTGGCCAGAGAAGGTCGGCTTGACAGATATCTCATAGAAAGGTCGGACAGTCATGGAAAAAGAAAGCGAGATGATATGGACAAAAGAGACCCACCACCGCAAACTCCGGAAAGACATATCCATATGATCTCAGGAGGGTTTGCAGGAGGGGGACTCACGAAATCCTCTCGTAAGAGACACCTCAAGAGAGTGTACCAGATTGAAGAGGGGTCCTCCGACCTCCCAACCATTTCATTCACAAAGGAAGATGGGCGAGGAATAATCCCTGGGCACGACGACCCAGTGGTAATCACCATGATCCTGGCAAATGCCCATCTACACAGAACACTAGTAGACCAAGGAAGCTCGGCGGACATCCTATTCAAGCCCGCCTTCGACAAGCTAGGTTTAGATGAGAAAGAGTTGAGAGCCTACCCCGACACCTTGTACGGACTAGGTGACACGCCAATAAAGCCACTAGGATTTTTGCCCCTCCACACCACCTTTGGAAAGGGGGAGAAATCAAAGACTCTGAGTATAGACTTCATAGTCATCGACGTGGGGTCGGCCTATAATGCTCTAATCGGCAGAGCTACCCTTAATCGACTCGGAGCGGTGGTATCGACACCCCACCTTTGCATGAAATTCCCGACCCCAGCAGGGATAGCAACGGTGAAGGGAGATCAGAAGCTAGCAAGAAAATGCTACAACGAAAGCCTAAACCTGAGAGGAAAAGGCAAAGAGGTTCACACAATAGAGCTCGGTGGAGCAAGGATTAAAGAAGAGCTGCGACCCCAGCCCGGGGGAAAAACCGAGGAGATTCAGGTCGGCGAAGAGGAAGGAAAAAATACTCACATAGGAGCCAACCTAAGGGAAACCTTAAGACAAGGATTGACTAAGCTCCTAAAAGATAACTCCGATCTCTTCGCCTGGAAGGCCTCCGACATGCCTGGGATAGACCCCAAGCTCATGTCTCACAAGCTCTCGGTCTACTCAGGGTCCCGACCTGTGCAACAGAGAAGACGCAAGCTCGGCCCAGAACGAGCCCTAGTAGTAGAAGAACAAGTGCAGGCGCTCCTAGAAGCCGGCTTCATCAAAGAAGTCAAATACCCAACATGGCTAGCCAATGTAGTGCTAGTCAAAAAACAAAATGGCAAATGGAGAATGTGCGTCGACTACACCGACTTAAATAAGGCATGTCCCAAGGACCCTTATCCACTACCAAGCATTGATGCCCTAGTAGACTCTAGCTCGGGTTATCAATACTTGTCGTTTATGGACGCCTACTCGGGATATAACCAAATCCCGATGTACGAACCAGACCAGGAAAAAACATCATTCATCACGCCCAGAGCTAACTTTTGCTACGTGGTCATGCCATTTGGATTGAAAAATGCAGGGGCCACATATCAGAGGCTGATGAACAAGGTGTTTTCCCCTCACTTAGGAAACTTAATGGAAGTATACGTCGACGATATGTTGGTAAAGACCAAGAAGGAAGTCGACCTCTTGTCTGACCTCTCACAAGTCTTCGACACCATAAGGTTGCACGGGATGAGACTAAATCCTGCAAAGTGCGCCTTCGCAGTGGAGGCAGGAAAATTTCTAGGATTCATGCTAACACAAAGAGGGATTGAAGCCAATCCCGACAAGTGTAGAGCTATCCTAGAGATGAAAAGCCCGACTTGTTTGAGAGAGGTCCAACAGCTGAATGGCCGACTAGCAGCTCTCTCCAGATTTTTGGCAGGATCAGCACTAAGATCCCTTCCGCTGTTCTCCCTACTGAGAAAGGGGCATCAGTTTGAGTGGACTCCCGAATGCGAGGAGGCGTTCCAGGAGTTCAAAAAGTTTTTGAGCCAGCCTCCTATCTTGACCCGACCTATAGCCGGAAAAGACCTCATCCTATACCTCTCCGTGGCAGACAGGGCTGTCTCAGCAGCCTTGATAAGAGAAGAGGAGGTCAGGCAACACCCAATCTACTTCATCAGTAAAGTTCTACAGGGCCCTGAGCTAAGGTACCACAAATTAGAAAAGTTCGCCTACTCCTTAGTAATAGCCTCTCGAAGGCTACGGCCTTACTTTCAGGCTCACACAATAAGAGTCCGCACGAATCAACCCATGAAGCAAATCCTCCAAAAAACGGATATTGTAGGAAGAATGGTACAATGGGCAATAGAGCTCTCCGAGTTCGACTTAAAGTATGAAACTCGGACGGCGATTAAAGCCCAGTGCCTCGCCGACTTCGTTGCCGAATATGCAGGGGATCAAGAGGACAAACCGACTACTTGGGAACTCTATGTGGATGGATCCTCCAATAAAACAGGAAGCGGCGCAGGCATAATATTGGTAGATGAAAGGGGAACCCAGATAGAAGTTTCCCTCAAGTTCGAATTCCCAGCTTCAAATAATCAGGCAGAATACGAAGCCTTGATCGCAGGATTGAAGCTGGCTGAAGAAGTCGGTGCTACGAAAGTGATGGTATACAGCGACTCCCAAGTGGTGACCTCTCAAATAAGTGGGGAGTACCAGGCAAAAGACCCAACTATGAAAAGGTACTTGGAGAAAGCCTCGGAACTCTTGGGGCGCTTTGCAGAAACCGAGGTGAAGCACATAACTCGGGATCTAAACA
This sequence comes from Arachis hypogaea, assembly GCF_003086295.3. Classification (NCBI taxonomy): domain Eukaryota; kingdom Viridiplantae; phylum Streptophyta; class Magnoliopsida; order Fabales; family Fabaceae; genus Arachis; species Arachis hypogaea. The sequence continues at coordinate 126,408,565 of NC_092048.1, forward strand.
GCAGAGCAGACGCCCTATCCAAGCTAGCAAGCACCAAGCCAGGAGGAAATAACAAAAGCCTGATTCAAGAGACTCTCCAGGAACCTTCAGTGGTAAAAATGGAAGACACACTAGAAGTCCTTGAAGTGGTCGGATTGAACCTCGGATGGATGAACCCCTTAGTCGAATACCTAAAATTCGACATCCTCCCTAAGGAGGAAAAAGAAGCCCAAAAAATCCGAAGGGAAGCACAACACTATACCTTGGTGAAAAATGTTCTCTATAGAAGGGGGATATCAACACCATTGCTAAAGTGTGTGCCGACCTCAAAAACCACCGAGGTGTTGGAGGAGGTACACAGTGGAATCTGCGGGAATCATCTCGGAGCCAGGTCATTGGCCAGGAAAGTGATCCGAGCAGGATTCTACTGGTCAACCTTGCAGAAAGATGCCACAGAATTTGTGAAAAAGTGCCAGCCATGTCAAATGCATGCAAATTTCCACGTGGCTCCCCCAGAAGAGCTCATTAGTATCACTTCTCCATGGCCCTTTGCAAAATGGGGAATGGATCTGTTAGGTCCTTTTCCCCAGGCGCCAGGACAAGTTAAATACCTAATAGTGGGAATAGATTACTTCACAAAGTGGATAGAAGCAGAACCACTGGCCACCATCACTGCACAAAGAAGTCGAAGGTTCCTCTACAAAAATATCATCACAAGGTATGGGATACCTTACTCCATCACTACAGATAATGGGACCCAGTTCACTGACTCCACCTTTAGAAGCCTGGTAGCCAGTATGAAAATAAAACACCAGTTCACCTCGGTGGAACACCCACAAGCCAACGGGCAAGCCGAAGCAGCCAACAAAGTCATACTGGCAGGACTGAAGAAAAGATTACAAGATGCGAAAGGAGCTTGGGCTGAAGAGCTCCAACAAGTACTATGGGCTTACAGAACAACACCCCAATCCGCCACTGGAGAAACGCCCTTCCGACTAGTCTATGGCGTAGAAGCAATGATCCCAATAGAGATCAATGAGCGAAGCCCAAGAGTGATTTTCCACGACGAGATCAGGAATATACAGGGGCACAAAGAAGAGCTCGACCTGCTCCCTGAAGTCCGAGAAGAAGATCAAATAAGAGAAGCAGCGCTAAAACAAAGGATGACTACAAGATACAACAAAAAAGTCATTCGAAGGAATTTCACCCCTGACGACTTAGTCTTAATCAGAAACGACATTGGAGTCAACAAATCTGGGGAGGGAAAGCTCGCTGCTAATTGGAAAGGACCATACAAGATCGAGGAGGTCTTAGGAAAGGGCTATTATAAGGTGACCGACTTAGGCGGCACCGAGTTACCAAGGTCATGGCATGCTTGTAATATGAAAAGGTACTACAGCTAAGAAGCGAACTCTACTCCCTGATGTACTCTTTTCCCAGCTTCATGATTTTTTCCCAGAATCAAAGGGTTTTTTCTGGAGAAGGGTTTTTAACGAGGCATCATAGTAGGGGCTAAGGGAAATAAATTATCAAAAGCCCTTAGTAGCAATAAGGTACCTCCTCAATTAATAAAGATCTTTTTCATTTTAAATATCTCTTTTAAATTCCCTTTTTATTTTTCCTTCTACGAAACGCGCCGATTTAAGCTCGACAAAACGTGAAAATCCCATGAACCGACCTAGATGGTCGTCAGGATAAAACGACGAGGTACAAGTCGGCGTAAAGAGGCTATAGAAGTCGATCATGATAAACTCGGAAGCAATCCGACTCATAGGTCGGAAAACGAAGCCGAGTAAAGCTAAAATGAATCGCAAAAGTAGCCTAAGTCACGAAAAACTCAATAAAACAAAATTGAGTACTAGGAATAACAAAAAGAGATAAGGAAAAACTATGAAAGAATAGCAAGGCTGCCTTAAGAAAATTCAGAAAAGCAGGCAAGCCCCAAAGAAAAGGTTTTTTTTCCTAGAAAAGATCAAGGAGTCAAAAGAACCACGAACAGAAAAAGCATGCGCACATAAGGTAACTCAAAACCTTTATCCAAAAAAGGGTACTTATTTTTTAACTTACAATAACCCTTATAAAAAGGGGTATCATAAAGTGTTTTGTTTACGGCCCTAAAAGGCCAAAAAATTGTTCAAACACTACCAAAATAAATAAAGAGTTTAAAAAAGAGGGGCCCACAGGCCGGGCCCCAATAGCCAAAATCACTTCTCAAGAGGATCACCACCAGCAGAGTCAGGGGGAACACCAGAAGCAGGAGTCGAAGAGGAAGTCGGAGGAGCGGTAGAGGAACTCGGAGCATCCTTGGAACGAGGAGGGGACTCTATGATCCTCTGACCCCGAGTCTTTAAATCAGACTCAGACTCCACCACGGGGACAGGAGGATCCACGATGGCACCATCAACTACAATCTTATCAGGGTCCAAAGGAGAAAGGTCCAAGTCAGGAGCAATAACTCCGACCTGTTCCTTGAAAATCCTCCAAGCCTCGTCAGCACCATCCGCAATAGAGTCCTCCAACTCAGTATAGGCCTTCCGAGCGTTCAGCAAGTCATTCTTTACAGACACAAGATCAGCAAACAAACTGTTGTAGCTGGCTTGCGCTGCTTTCCTCAAATCCATCTCCATGTTGCACTGGGCTTGCAACTTCTTCCCCTTCTCTCTGAGGCTGTCCCTCTCCTCCGTCAGTTTGGCGACTTTCCCCTCCAACTCCTTCTCATGCTCCTGATATATACGAAGCCTACCCTCCAGCTCCTCGACCCTCGAGGTCGTCCCTAAAGAGCTGATGGGAGTCTTCTCAAATATATCCAAGAGTTTGCCACAAACCCCCGCCGTCTTGAGACTCTCCTCAACCACAGTAGTGAGGTAGTGCCGAACAGAGACATCATCCATACTCATACGAGCATGAGGATAGATGTTCTTTCGGACGAACGCAAGAGCGTCCGCCTCACCAGTAGCGCCAGACTCTAAGGTCTTGCGCTTCTTTGGCTCTGGTTCAGGAGTAGGTCGGACGGGAGGGGGCGGCAGAGAAGAAGCAGAGGAAGAAATTACAATAGGTTGAGAGGAAGTCCCGACGTTCCGAGGAGGAGGAGGGGGAGAGACAACCATTCTAACACCTCCAGACCTGGCTCGAGACTTTGCCTTGGCTTCCTGAACCCTCTGGTAAGACTCTTGAGCATTTTTCTTTGCCATCTCTGCAAAAACAAAATGATAGCTAAAATCAGATAAAGTCGGAAAAAGAAATCGCAAGTCGGAAATAAGCAAGAAGTGCAAAAAGCTACCTAATTGTGGCTGGACAAAGGCCGGCGACCCCTGGAGAAATTTTTTAGTATCCAAGTATGGGGCCCTCCCCCACACTTCTCGGAGGAACCCCACAATGGCTACCTCGACCTCATTTAGGTCATCTAGACCATATTTCTCGCAGGGGGAGGCCTCCAGCCAATATAAAGGAAATCGGGGAGAGGAATGCTCATCCAGGAAAAAGGGGTGGTGACCCTCTACAGCTTGCACTTTGAAAAAATAGTTCTTGAAGTCGTGAAAGGACTCGTCAAAAAGGGTAAAAAGCCTCCGACCTTGAATGGCTCGAAAGGACACCCACTGTTGCTTATTATTTAGCCCACTGAAGGGTTTGGTCATATAGAAAAGGTAAAAGAAAATCCTTAGAGAAGTCGGAAACTCTAGAGCCTGGCTGATAAATTGATAAATTTTTAGAAAACCCCAAGAGTTGGGGTGAAGCTGGGTGGGAGCCACTCGGCAATGACGCAATACAGACATTTCAAACTCTGAAAAAGGGAGGAAAACGCCCAAACGAGTGACCATACTCTCATACATAAAAAAGAAATGAGGGGCCGTCTCGTCAGCCCTCCCGAAACAAACCCGGTCTTCTGGACCCGGGACTACCAACTCGTACTTGGGCTCATCTTCTTCAGAAGTACAAATTCTATAGTGAGTACGAAGGTGGGTGATAAATTCAGTGTCAACGGAGGGCTCCTCCCCTAGAACCGTAACGTCTACCCACTGGGAGAGAGCATCTACGGAAGCCATTTTCTTTTCTTAAAAAAGGGGGTGACAAGAAACCTACAAAAGAAAAGAAAAATCAACACACGGTCTCTAAGGGAAGGGGCACGGAACTAAAGCCTACAAACCAAATCTACCTACAAGATAAAGGCACGCAAATAGAAAACATGTCACAGAAGGGAAAAAACTAACCTTTGAGTCTGAAATCAAGACAGGAGGAAGTAAGAACCTTCGAAACGCAACAATACAGCACGAACAAATGCAAGGGAAATTTGAAAGATTGCAGAAACGAAACAACGAAAGAGAGGGAAAGTATTTATAAAGACGTTAGGGGCATAATGGTAAAATGGGGGCAGTCATTAATGAAGATGCACCGTTACCAAGGCCATTAAATCTCTACGCACACCCCTAACGGACACGACGCTTGATTAGACGTAACTGTCAGAACCGAAAGGTCAAGAAAGATCACGTCGGTTCCTAAACCATCACGTCGGTCCTCCTGCAAATCGGCCAAAACCCCGAGTTGAATACTCGAACCCAACTCTTAAAAAGAAATTGGGCTCGAGTAGGGGCACTGTTCATACCCTGGCCCAATAAATAGGGCCCAAGATCTAAGCAAAGAAGCCCAACCCAAAGGGTTGGCCCTCCTCCAGTACCAGCCTTCGTCCCAGAAGTCGGTACTAAACACGACCTGCTCCAAAGAAGTCGGATACGAGGGTTAGCTGGCAGATAACACTCATTCGAATGAGTAACTGCCCCTAGAAACTCTCTAACCACTTCATAGAGCCATATCTTAACCTCCCTAAGATATGGGAACGGTTATCCGCCTAAAAAGGTGGCACTACTTCAGCGGTGGTTATTGGTTCACCACTATAAATACCCTGACTTCCCTCAGGTATCACTAAGTCCAATACATTCTAAACTTGCTTATACCCTTGCTAACTTAGGCATCGGAGTGTCTTTGCAGGTATCACCCCCCATTCTTTCACACGTGCAAGTCGGACGGAGGAACACCGAGTTTCGGGCAAACGCGATAGTCTCCTCCCTCACACGTTTGGGCCTACCAACGTCATCCGGCCCACCAATCTCTGGTTACCCACCGTAACAGAAGGTAAGATTGTAATTAGGCAAATAGTAAAGAGTGTAGTTGAATAGTTAAAGTATTTAGAGATATTTTTCTTTACTTTTTTTATTATGTGTGCACTGTTTAGTGTTGAAGTACCTCAATTTTTTTTGTTTATAATTTAATAATATTTAATTTCTGTTTATTCTTTTTTTTTTTTCTTCTTAAATACTTTAGTTTGTTATTTTCAGTTATTCTTATAACTGGTTCTTTTGTTGTTGAAGCATTCATTTAATAATTGATTCAAGGTATCAAGAGTTTAAGGTTATAAATTCATGGCAAACTCTAAAGAAGATTATGGCAACTCAATCAAAACAAATGCAGCAATCACACCTCAAGCAATTGCATCTTTACCTCCCAATTTCTTCCAGCATCGACCATTCAACCCCATTGTAGATAAGCTCACAGAAACCAAGCATAAAACCTGGCAACAACAAGCACTATTTACAATTTGGGGCCAAAAACTGCAAGATCACCTCTATCAAAATCGTGTTCCTGTTCAATTTGACTCACTAAAAAATAAACTTGTAGGTATTGACACTTCCAAACAAGCAATGGCGCTAGGATAACTATAATTTGATATCTTGGATGTCAGCATTCATGGATGTGACATTCAAGAACAAGATGGTAGGATGCACTTTTGTTTATGAGATCTGGTCAAGAACTGAATATTACTATGTAAAGTCTGCTAGATACAAGATTAAGCAATTGAAGACACATTAAAGTCTATCAAGAAATAAGATTTGAATGCTTCTGATTATATCACTAAAATTAAGAATATTGCAAACTCACTTACTACCTTGGGTGAACCTCTTCAATCTGATAAGCACATTGAAGCAATTTTGGAAGGGTTAACTGAGGATTATCATGTTCTATTAACGATGGTGAATTCTAAATCTAAAATGTTTAGCTTGGCTGAAGTAGAGACTATGGTGCTTACACATGATGATATGGCTAAAAAATTCATAAAATCTACAAATGCATGATCCAAGCAAACATAGTTCAAGGCTCTTTTAATCAAATTCCTAACAATATTTGATTTAATTGTGGTAGAAGAGATAGAGATGGACGTTTTGGTAGAGGGGACAAATTGTTCTTTGACAACACTAGACCTCAATGTCAAGTGTGTGGAAGGTTTGGACACATTGCATGGAAATGCTTCCATCGGTTCAATCAAAAAATTTCACCACCCTTACAATGTCAGAACAACAATTCTAATTCTTCAATGTCCTCATCAAACCTGCCTAGCACAACTTCTCAATCTAATTCAATATTCACAACTCTATCCCTCCCAACACAAGCGTTTCACAATCTCTCTACCTACCTAACTATCGTAAGCACAGTTTCAAACCCTTCATGGTATCTAGATACAGAGGCAACACACATGTTACTGCTAATCAATCTAATATGTTGCAATCATATGAGTACCTTGGTCCAGAACAAGTTCAACTTGGCAATGGTTCAAGTATTTCTATATCTTATATAGGTAGCTCTTTTTTTATGCTTTAGATTCAAAAAGGTGGTTGTTGAGTTTGAAGAACTAATCTATTCTATTATATAAAAATTGAATTTTTGTTGATGGAGTTGACGTAGTATGCTCTGAAGAGTGTTTCCCGATTTAATTATTTTAACTCATTCAATACAATTTATTACAATGACTTAATAATTTCAACTAATTGATTTGATTAAATATTTAAATATCAATATAATTTAGTATAATTTATATTACTTAATTAATTATACTACATTAATTGTAATTCGTTATATTAGTGAATTGGTTTTTTCATTTATGAAGTCTAAAATAAAATAAATAATTTATTATTTATTCTAATTAAATTTATTAAATTTAATTATATATTATATATGAATTAACGTTAATTTATAAATTATTTTATATTATAATATTCAATCAAATAAATTGTAAATTACTTTGAATTATATACGCACGGGAAAATAGATTTAAATGTGGTTTATATAGTATAGATAGTATTTAATTAAGAATGGTGTATTTTTAAGTGTTTTGATATGACTTAATTATATCAACTAAATGATTTGACTAGATATTTAAATATCAACGTAATTTATTATAGTATATAATACTTGATTAATTTTACTACATTAATTGTAATTCCTTATATTAGTTAATTGGTTTATTCATTTATAAAGTCTGAAATAAAATAAATAATTTGTTGTTTATTCTAATTGAATTCATTAAATTTAATTATATTATATATAAATTAAAGATAATTTATAAATCACCTTAATTTCCTTAGCTTTTTATATTCCGTGGATTGTTAAGTTTTAAGTTTTATATTTCCGTAAGCAAAAGTAATATAAGGCAAAACTTTCTTTATTCTAAACGGAATTATTCTATGTATTATTAACTAATATCATTAGATTTGATTTATTAAAAATATAAAATAATTTTATATAACAAATTATTAATTAAACTCATTCTAAAACGTAAGCAAAATAAATTAATTTCCTAGGCAGCCCAATGTAGATTCATGATTTATACAACAATCAAACAAAGCATAGAACTTGTGAATTGTAATAAAAAGGGAATGAAAAAGTAGGGCCCACACCATGTTGGCTTGCTTGCCTCCATTGCATCTTAACAAAACATGGACCTATGGAGACTAATCCCGATTCCAAGCTGGACAGATAGAAAACCTATCCGAATCTCATACAATTAATTTCAACCCGCACCCAAAGTCCTATTTTAGTCTTTTTGGGTCTTCTCTCTCTCAGCAAGCAAGCATATACGCCAGCAATGGAGAACGGCGTCTTGGCACTGGCAACTTCAGAACGGCAAAGATGAGAAGACTGGTTACTCATACGGCGACGAGATGATGATGGGGTTGTGCCGGGGAGGAGGTCGACAACGATCAGAGATACTAATGTGACCAGAGAGGTTAGATAGCGGACCAGCAAGAGGAGACTTTCACTAATGTTGTTGTCATTCAGATCGCCGTCGCACTGGGATGCTCCCTATCTGTAACTGATGGAGGTGAGCTGCTGCAAGGAAGGCATGGATTCAGATCTTATTTTCATACTCCTTTTTTTTACTCAGTACATTTTGATTTGCCAGTATTTATGATGTAGAATAAGTGTTTTATTTTCAATTCAAATCTTTTTTCGTTTTTTAAATCATCAAGACAGATTTTTCTTCTTTTGGATTATGGAGGATATGTGATTTTGGATGCACTCCAATTTTAAAATGGTTTACTCGAAAATATACCTCTTTTTAGTTGCTATAAAAGTCTAAGAGGTGTGATCCTACAATCTTACCATATGTACTTGCTAGAATTTACGTTTGCTCTTATTTTTTTCACTAAAGAAAAAATAGTTAGGCGATATGATTTGTTAGAGATGATTGCACCGCCAAAAGAATGTTGGAAGATTCATGTCAGAATAATCAGACTTTGGTCTTTACCGAGATTCAAAGACCCCAAATCCATTAGCTCTATTGAAATGGTGTTGATGGATGAGTAGGTACTTCTAATATTATTCATGCACACAATTGTTTCTCTATTTTCATACACTTAGTCCCATATTTGTATGATTCTCACCTCATAATTGTCATAAATTCAACCTCAGCAGTTTCTACTTTTCTTGGGACTATTCATTCAAAAATAGACAAAATCCAATTCTGTGTTTCTCTGTAAGAAAACATAAGCTTTTTATCATAAAAAAATTCTACAGTCAAAAACAGATTTAATATATAGCTAATGTTGTATTCGGCCAATAAAGAGAGGGATTGGGGGACTTTTAGCAAGATTTTTATAGACAATTATATAAAATTATAAATTTTAGCTTGCAAAGACATGCACTAATGCCAAGATACATAATCACTAAGTAATGCAGATTGGATATAAGACTTTATGCCGACCAAAAACAACAAAATTTGAGTCACTCTTGCTTTCACATCCTAAAAAAGCATAATGTATATCTTTGATAAGAAATAATAAGCACATCACAACAAAATTGAGAATCAGATTATTCCTTACTTCTTTGTTTTTTATTCTCAGCTTTGAAGACTTAAATTTCTTCCTCCCGTAAGGGTGACAACTAACAAGAGAGATTTGTATTAGAAAAGTTTGTGCTAAGCATCTCTAGGTAGTGTTGACAGTTAGGAAATAAGCGTATAGCCTCCACTAATTTAACATTCAAAATTTTAGACTAAATCAATCACATTAAACAAAGATGCATATGGAAGAAAAAAAAGAGAGAAAAATAATATGACTAACGCATATGCATGATTGTCGTTAATCTTAACCCTCTTTTACATAACACTTAATTCTTACGCATGATTATCATCACGAATATTTTCTTTTTAATACCTATGGTTAAAAAAAATAAATCAAAAGTTTTTTCAACCTGTTTTTTATATGAGTTGCGTGAAAAAAAATCAAATACAAAAATTTTATACTCAAGTGAAGTCACTAAACAATAAAATTAGTCGTTTTAAATTAAATATTTTAATTATTGTGTTAATATATAATTAAATTTTTGTGTAAAATATAATGATAGTATACATTAAAGTATTAAATATTTGAATCCATTATATGTATATTCTTCCTTTTGGGTGAATATAAATCCATTAGTTAATACTTAATACTTAATATTTTGGAATTAAATCATATTTTTAATTTATTCAGTTATTTTTGTTGAAAAAAATATTTTATATAAATTTTGTTTGTTTATTTAGTTAGACTTTATTGGTACTGTGTGTAGAAAATGAATAAAAAAATATTTTGCTTTGTGAAAAAAATAGAGAACAACTATGCATACTTCTGTAGATAAAGATCTGATATATGTATTCGAATCATTGATATCGGAAGGAGCTGTGTATGTTTTTACATACTTTGGAGTTAGCAACAACTGTGGGTTGTACCGCACAACATCACATCATTTTCGATTATTTTTTCAAAAATGAACTACTGTCTTATCCTCTTTCTATGATGCAATACCGTTATATGGTATTAAGTTGGTCCCTTTTAGAAAAATTATGGGATACTCTCCTCAATATCTTTTTTTGGTTGATAAGTGTATGATTTATGACAAGTATATAAGTTAATTTTTCTTTTGTTTTTATGACAAAATATCACTAAGACGGGTGATTTGTGTACAATCTTCTATTTGATATTTATTTTAGACGTTGCTGGAGTTATGATCAGTGTAGAGGGTGAGAGAAAATATGTGATGGATGACAAACTTATTGACATGTTGGTCATTCATATTGAGAATGACGGGTGAATTTTTTCGATGCTCTTACTTAGCACTTAATATGTTTATATAAGCAATTTTTTATTTTCTAAATAATTTATATTTTCTCTGCAGTTTAAAGCTTAATATTGCTGTTCTTAGAGAGATGGTGGACCGGATCAAGGGTCTTCTGGCGGCGGGTGAGCAACAGCTACCGGTAGTTATTTTTTAATTTGCAAGAGTAAAGAATTTTCGAGGTATGTGAGGATTTGACCACTATCGAATGGTTATATCTTATTGTAGCTATTTCTACTAATTATTGGGATGCGATTCAATAGGTATTTTTAGTTTTAAAATTTTATGGTGTGATGTTATATATAATAGTAATTTTTTTATTTTTAAATTTTAGAGTGTGATACTACATGTCGTGGAAGCAAAATTATAAGTACTGTGTTTTGTGTTTTAATACTTTTGATCATGTGGAATTACAAGTGAAATTATAGAAAACAGTAATAACAATTCCGACAAATGGCTGGCGTTCTAGAAATTAAAATTTGAAGTGATAAAAAATATTATTATATACACGTGGATAAATTGTATCACTAGTTTTTTATTTTTTATTGTAAATTCTATGTTGAATTACTCAATAATTAATTAATCAATATATAATTTCAAGCTATATTTTTGTTATTATATAATACTTTTTATTATTTTATATTTGCAATAAATATTTTTTTGTATAGCTCATTGCTAAAATAAAATTTTTTTACTAATTAATTAGGTTCACAGTAGATTATAGTTGGTTTTTTAAATGTAAGGACACTTTTGGTTACTTTCTATTCGATAATTTTTCTGTCATGTATAATTGTACAACTCATTTAAGCAATAATTATTGTACATAGGTACCAATATTTTATAGAACATTATGTATGGTACCAGGCTCTTGATAAATCCAGATGTTCTTGAGGCTGTGATGCTTCGAAAAAGGTATTGTACCAATATTATGAATTATTTATGGCTGTGTATATTGACTGTATTTTTATGGCGTTGTGATTGATAAGTAGCGTGTACTATAGAGAGATCTCGCAGTACCTGTCTGTGCTTCTGGCAATCCGGCGTATATTAATGAAGATGAAGTTTTATATTCCACTGAGAGGAAGACAATAAAGGAGTTACGTGAAGCTGTGGATGTGAGTGCCTTATAGAAAATTACTTTTTTATGTTTGGTTCATTGTTTGTTTTTTGGACTTTCAAACTGTTCCTATGTAGGTTGGATTCTATGTTGTTCTGGCCACTGTTCTTAATGTTGAACCCGTTTTAAGTTGGTGGTATAAATCTTGTGTTTGCATCGTGAAGGCAGAAGCTAATGTGGATACATAATTCTGCGATGGCTGTAATAAGGACATGAATAATGTGGTTGATAGGTATGACTTTAATTGGACTTATTTGTGCAATCTTTTCATAAAAAGCAATAAAGTTATGTAATTGATTATGTCTCTTTTTAATTTATTTAGCAATATCTAGCTTAATACCAACAATTAGTAGACAATAAGAGAACAATTTATTAAAAACAAAAACTGCTTTGATTGATGGAAATATTGTCTATCCACAAAAAAAAATGGCAAAATGAGATAGACTGAATAGAAAAAATTCATATATCTACAACAATTTTATACCAAAGTCTTCTCTGCTAGACTAAAACCTAGAAAACTGATAAGCCTAAGAAGATTGTGTTTGAGCATTTAAATTGTGTTGAATATAATTTTTATGATTTTATTGTAACTAAAGGGTGACAGACCAAGTGTTAATTGATGTTTTTGAATAAAAAAAGCACCTAAGTTGAATTTGTTAGTTTTTGATGGTATTGCTACAATAACTTTTGTTGTATTCAATAAGGAGACCGCAACTCTATTCGAATGGACCTGTACTGAGACGGTGAAAGAGTTGAATGTATGTGGTTTCTGTTGTTGAAACCATTTGAATAGTTATGATGATTCAATGTCGGATGTGAATATAGAAGATAATTTTATACCATCCTCAGAAACTTTAGACGGTATGTAAAAATTTTATCTATATGTTTATTTGCATCTTTGTGTACATCATGGACTAAATTGCATCGGTATGACAACTGAGTATCTAAAGAGAGTTCATTCGGCAGATGTGTGGGATATAGAAAATCTTATTTATCAATGTCAACACTGTAAAGCATGGATGTGGTCTGAAGAAAGGCTTGCTGAATTCAAATAGTTGCCCCAACCAAAGTTTTCATTATGTTGTATGGAAGGAAAGATCGAGCTTCCTCTACTTTCTTTGCCTCCTGATGAGCTCATTCAACTTCATACTGGAGGAGATCAAAGAAGTATTCATTTCCTAAAAAATATAAGGGCATTTAATTCAATGGTTTGTTTTACATCAATGGCCGAAAAAATTGACCATGGGGTGAACAATGGGACTGCTCCTCCAATTTTTAAGCTTGGGGGTCAAAACTACCATAGAATTGGTAGCTTACTTCCTCCGGATAGTCTGCGACCAACATTTGCCCAACTATATATCTATGACACAAAAAATGAGATTGATAATCGGATAAGCACACTTCGATAATTTTCATGCAACCAGTCAAACATTTTAGTTATTTTTTATCTGTGAGAGAAAATAACATAAAATTTATTGTGTTTTTTTTTGTGCAGTTCCAATGAAGCTATAAATGAGTGGGATAAGAAAATTGTGGCAATATTAAGAAACGTGCTAGACAAATATAATAGTTTGGCAAAGAGTTTTCGTTATGCAAGAGATAGGTACCAACAGAAAAATTGCACAAACATAAAGTTTAAGTTGATTAGTAAAAGGACTACAGATGGCAGGACATACAACTTGCCATCTATATCTGAAGTGGTTGCATTGATTGTTGGCGATGTCGAACAACTAAGCAAAGATAGAGATATTATTATAGAGAGTCAAACTAGAAAGCTCTAACAGATTGATGTTTTTCACCCATCTTATTTAGCCTTGCAATATCCATTGTTGTTTCTGTATGGGGAGGATGGATTTTGTTTGCGTATTGCAACATCAGATTCTATCTCCGCTAGGACTATAAAGAAAAACAAAACAATCACTTTGTGATAATTCTTTGCTTTTCAACTACGTACAGAAAAGGACGGGTGAATCTCTATTAATTCTGATATCAAAGAGATTATTCCAACAGTTTTTGGTAGATGCCTACACAATGGTGAAATCAGAGAGGTTAAAATTCTTTAGGTATAAACAACCACAGTTGAGGGTTGATAAATACAAATTTCTGCATGAAAGTCTTATAAACGGGGATGTAGATGCTGCAAGGCTTGGCAAAAGAATCATTCTTCCCAATACTTTTACCGGTGGACCTAAGTACATGATGAATAATTTTAAAGATGCATTTGTAATTTGTAGATATGCAGGATATCCTAGCTATTTTATCACTATGACCTGTAACCCTGAATGGGATGAGATAAAAAGAGAAGTGACTCCCATTGGATTGAAGGTAGAAGACCGCCCTGATATATTGTGTCGAGTTTTCAAGATCAAACTTGATGGTTTGATTTATGACCTAAAAGAGGGAAAAATCTTTGGCAAAATTTTGGGATGTAAGTCTGTGTTTATGCAACACCTTCTTAAAATCTTATGTTGTAATGTTTTGCTCATTTGTCTTTTTCAATTTTCAGATGTTCGCAGTATAGAGTTTCAAAAGAGAGGGCTTCCACATGCACATATCTTTTTATTCATGAGTATCGAGTTCAAGCCACAAAGACCAGATGACATAGACAAACATATAACAGCTAAGATTTCTGATGAAAATGAAAGGCCAAATCTACATGGAGCTGCTCAAAATTACATGGTACATGGTTCATGTGGTCCGTACAACAAGAATTCACCTTGCATGAAGAATGGATACTGTTCAAAGTTTTATGCCAAAGAGTTTAGACAGCAAACACTCATTGATGAAGCCGGATTTCCTAAATATAGGCGTACTGATAACAGTCGAATAGTGAAGAAAAGGGAATGTGTACTAGACAATAAGCTCATTGTTGCTTATAATCCAGAATTGTTGCTCAAGTTCGGGTGTCACATAAATGTGGAATACACATGCCAAACAAGTTCTATTAAGTATCTGTTTAAGTATGTACATAAGGGCAATGACCGCGTAACAACTACCCTATACAACGCTGGTGATCCGTCAGAAGCCACACAAGTTGTTGACAAAATTAGGAATTACTACGATTGTAGGTACATTTCGGCATGTGAGGCAGTCTGGTTTATTTGGATACGAAATCCAAGAAAAAGAACCATTTGTGATTAGACTTCCATTCCATTTGGAGGATGAGCAACCTATGGTTTGTAGTGAAACTTCTAATGTAAATGATATCGTCGAAAGAGCAATATCTCAAGTCCATGTTTTTGGGATGGATGGCGGCGAACATGTCATATCCCTATACTCGAAGTCTGACTTATCCTGAATTTCCAACCAAGTTTGTTTGGAAGGACGATGCTTCAAAGTGGTTTCCTCGAAAGTAAGACTTTGCAATTGGAAGGTTGACTCATGTACCTGCAGGTAATGACGAGTTTATATTCAATTTTGATCTTATTTATTTGATGATTTAAATTTAAAATCTTAACAGCATGTACCCCACATCCATTTTATTCGATTTATCTACACTAGAAAACAAATGTTCAAATAACTTTCAGCAGTTATAATCTGTAGATTACACAATTTTAGAATTGTTCTATATTTTTTAGAAAAATTAATCTTATGCGGATGTGTAGCTGCATACTAATTGAAATCGCGTAGCCTAATCCATTTAGCAATTTAAAAGTGGGATTTTAACCAAGTTTTTTGCAGCAAATACCGAAGAATATTACCAACGACTTCTCTTGAATACTCAAAGAGGATGTATGAATTTTTGAGATATAAGAACAATAGGAGGAACAATTTATGCTACGTATAGAGATGCATGCTTCATCCTTGGACTCTTGCAAGATGACACAGAATTCATGGATGCAATTAAGGAAGCAAGCTCGTGGGCCTCAGGATCATATGTTAGAAGGTTATTTGTCATTCTATTAACATCCAACAATATCTCAAGACCAGAACATATCTGGGATAGATGTTGGCATGAACTCCCAGATGATATTTTGTATCCACAGAGAACCGTGATGAACATCAGGGGTGTGTTTTTATAATTGTAATTATAAAAGTTCTTCATTATTGATCATTTTTAGTTTGATTGAATTTTTACAGTATCATATAATATGCAGAGTTAACCATGTGAGATGATGAGATTAATCAGTTGTGCTTAATGGATATAGACAAGATCTTACATTCCTATGGTAAAACCTTGAAAGACTATCCTCATATGCCTTTAGCAATTGAAGTTGATAGTCCTTTGTTAACCGAAAAGGTTATCAGGGAAGAGCTAAATTTTAACAGGGATGATTTAAAGAAAAATGCCTCAAACATGTTAGCCATCGCAACATCTGAGCAGAAATATGCATTCGATAAAATTGTTATAGCTGTGTATTGTGATAAAGGGGTTTTTTCTTTGTGTATGGTTATGGGGTATTGGAAAAATATTTCTTTGGAACCTTATGTCTGCTGAGATTCGCTCAAGGGGTGATATTGTGTTAAACATTGCTTCAAGTGGTATTGCATATTTACTTCTTCCCAATGGAAGAACAGCACACTCAAGGTTCAAAATACCGCTGAATATAACTGAGCATTCTGTATGTAACATCAAACCTGGTTCCCCTCAAGCAATGCTGTTGTTGAAAGCCAAACTTATAATTTGGGATGAGGCTCCAATGGTTAGTAGGTACTGCTATGAAGCGCTTGATAAATGTTTAGGTGATATCATGAGGTTTTCTCCAACATATAACAAAGATTTGCCCATTGGAGAAAAAGTGGTTGTACTAGGTGGAGACTTTAGATAAATTCCTCCTGTAATTTCACGAGGATCGAGATAAGATATCGTTCATTCAACCGTGAATTCGTCTTACCTTTGGAAGTTTTGTCAGATGCTCAAACTAACAAAAAACATGAGACTCTCTGTAGGGACGACTGCTTCTGATCAAGATGAGACAGAGTAATTTGGTGAGTGGTTATTGAAAGTTTGTGATGGTCTAATATGTGACAATATGGATGGTGAATCTGAGATATGTCTTCCAGGAGATATTGTTATTCCTTCTTCGGACCAGGCATTTGATGAGTTAGTTCATTTTTCTTATCTAAATATTTTGGATAACATGTCCTCAAAGGATTTTTTTCAAAGCAAGAACTATACTGCCTCCCACGCTGGACATCGTTGAAGAGGTCAACAACCATCTGATGGCTATCATTCCTGGAGGGAAAAAATTATATCTTAGTTCAGATTCGATTCGTATGGATGAAGGGAATATGGAGAGTCAACTAGATCTCTATGGTCCTGAATTACTGAATAGCATAAATTGCTCTGGTTTGCCTCCACATAAATTAATATTCAAGGTTGGTAATCCGGTGATGTTATTGAGGAATATTGACCAATCCATTGGTCTTTGTAATGGTACAAGGCTACAAGTTAGGAAGGTTGGAAATCATGTCATAGAATGTGAAGTCTTAACGGATAACAATGTTGGTCATATTGTTTTGACTCCAAGAATGAATATGGTACCAACAAATGAAACCGTCCTAGTTAGATTCCAACGAAGAAAGTTTCCCATAATAGTATCGTTTGCCATGACAATTAATAAGTCTTAGGGACAAACTTTATCTCATGTTAGATTGTACTTGCCCAAACCAGTTTTTACACATGGCCAACTATATGTAGCACTTTCAAGAGTTAAGAGTAAGAGAAGTTTAAAGTTTTACTTATGAATCACGTATGAATGTCTGCAAAGTTAACC
The DNA here is from genome assembly GCF_003086295.3 of Arachis hypogaea. NCBI lineage: Eukaryota > Viridiplantae > Streptophyta > Magnoliopsida > Fabales > Fabaceae > Arachis > Arachis hypogaea. The sequence continues at coordinate 126,425,800 of NC_092048.1, forward strand.
ATCAATGTTGTTTATAGAGAAGTTTTTGAAAAAATAGGATTCTAATATAAATATTTTAATTTTATTTTAAATTCTGTATCAATGTATAATTATTTTACTTAAAAAAAGTTTAAAATGATTATTACTCACTATTTTTAAGTTAAACTTTGATTTTGATAATAATTTTATAAATTTCTTAACATAATAATTATTTTGTGCTTTTTTTAAAATATCCAAACATATAAATTTTTTTTACTTTTATAAATTTTTCCGTGCTGAGCACGGGTTCATACACTAGTAATAATTAATTGATGATGACTAAATGCTGGAAAATACTGTCTCTGATTCTACAGATTAAAATGCAGGGACAAATCTGTTTTGTCTCATATCGAAGCTGAGAATTTTGAAAATCTCAATAGTACAGAGCCAATCCATACTAGATCATCATCCAGGCCCAGAGAATGAAAGTTCTTGTAAGAACTATCCACAAGAATTTATAATTGGAGATCCATCTCAAAGAGTTACCACAAGATCGTCAAATAGAAGAAGCTTGGAACAAAATGATCTTGCTCTCATCTCTCAAATAGAACCTCAAAATATGAAGAAAGCTCTTGATGATCCATAATGAGTCAAGGCAATGGAAGAAGAATTAATTCAATTTGAGAAAAATAAGGTTTGGACATCAGTACCAAACTCAAATAGAAAGAAAGTGACGGGTACCAGATGGATCATTCAGAAAAAATTGGGTGAGAATGGTAGCATTGCAAGAAACAAGGCAAGACTAATGGCTCAAGGATATGATCAAAAAGAGGGCATTGACTTCGATGAATCTTTTGCTCCGGTTGCAAGAATGGAAGCAATAAAATTGTTACTTTCTTATGCCGCTCACAAAGGATTTAAACTTTATCAAATGGATGTCAAATGTGAATTTTTAAATGGTGTTATTGATAGAAAGGTATATGTGGCACAACCTCCCGGTTTTGAAAATAAAGATTTCTCAAACCATGTTTTTAAACTTTCTAAAGCTCTTTATGCTTTGAGACAAACTCCTAGAACTTGGTATGAAAGACTTAGCTATTTTTTATTGAAAAATGGTTTTCAAAAAGGTACCATAGATACAACTCTTTTCATTAAAGAATCTAATTATCACTTCATTCTAATTCAAGTTTATGTGGATGATATTGTGTTTGGATTGGCTAATGAAGTCTTGTGTACTGATTTTAAAAAATTAATGACTAGTGAGTTTGATATGAGTATGATGGGAGAACTTACAGTCTTACATTCTTTCTAGGACTCTAAATCAAACAAACTCCTAGTGGCATTTTTGTGCACCAAGGTAAATATGTCAAAGAATTGGTAAAGAAATTTGGTTTAAAAATTTCAAACCAATAAGCACACCAATGCATTTAAATTCTAAACTTGAAAAAGATAAAAATGGTAAAGATGTGGATGAAACAAGATATAGAGGGATGATCGGATCTCTTATGTATCTAACATCCTCTAAACTGAACATTGTTCAAAGTGTTGGAGTTTGCTCTAAATTCCAATCTCATCTAGAAGAATCCAATCTTGCAGCCGTTAAAAGAATCATTAGATATGTTAATAACACTTCTGATTTTGGTCTTTGGTATCCTAAATCTAATGAGTTTTGCACAGTGGATTATTGTGATACAGATTTTGCCGGTGACCGAGTTGATAGAAGAAGCACTTTAGGAATTTGTTGCTTTCTTGGGCAGTCACTAAATGTGTGATTCAAGCAAGAAACAAGCTAGGTTGCATTGTCCACAGCCGAGGCTGAATACATAATCTCTTCTTCTTGTTGTTCACAATTGTTATGGCTTAAATATTTCAAAAAACTCTATTCTACACTCAAATTTGAAGTGAGCTTTCACTCCATTAGAGAACATGTGCAAAAAAGAACAATTGAGATACAATTTGTAAAATCTGAGGATCAACTTACTGATATATTTAAAAAACTATTATCTGAAGATAGATTTTGCAAGTTGAGAACTGTCCTGGGTATTGTTAGTACTGAATTCGTGAACATTTGTTGATGTAACTCTCTATGTGCTTTTGTCTCTCAGGTCGACAGGAGACAAAACTGAACAGATAATGACTCCTTCTAAGTTTCTTGAATATCAGACTGAATGTTGGTACAAATAATTGATATGGGTCAAAACTGAATCTTTGGTGGTCCATTGTGTTTCTTTAAAACCACTATTAGGCCCAAATGGAGAAGTTCTATTCTATTATGTGGGCTTTATTAGATTTTTATCATAAATTCAAAATACTTTTTCTTAGGATTTTTCATCAAGTTAAATCAGGTTCAAATTTCAAAACTTTTCTTTGACTTGTCTTTTCAAATGTTTGCTTACAATTTTTTATCATTATTTTTTGAAACACCTTTTCAAATGTTTTCTTTTAATATTTCTTGTGTTTTTAAAAAATTCAAGCATTTATAATAGTTATTCCTTGTAAACTGTTCATATTCTTCTCCAACACCCATTAACTCTCAAATCTGCATTCATTGCTTCTTCATAAGCATGAGCAAGACGGTGGCTACACGAAGAGGCACGGGTACCTATCGTGCTCCACAAAACCCTCCACTAAAAGGGCAAGCTCATACCCATATCCATATACACTTCCATTCCTCCTCACATTCCTCTTCTGTTCTAAAGACCATGGCTCGTACGAAGACAACTTCACGCCACCCATCAACAGAACCAACAGAAGCTGGAACTTCTAGGGCAAACACAGCAAAAGAGAAAAGACCCATGACTAACGAAGAACCTCCAATTCTCCACATTCTCGTTTATCATCTCGTCCTGAAGAACGTTCTGCTCCCTCAAGCCACACACCCAAAGGTAACTGTAGACCATTTCTTAACTCTGTGAAAGAACCATCGAACCCTGATCCTGTTGGTTTCAAATCTCACTTTCGTAACCTCTCTCATTCTCATTTTTATCCTTTTTGGTTCTCATCAAGTATGAACTTTGAATTTCATAGATTTGTTATTTCTAAAAGGCATTTGTCTTCAACATATGTGGCTGATTTAAATGCTCTGGCTAAAGAGGGAATAAATTTTGTTAAAAACATTGTTTACTTGGACTAGGAAAAATTTTTTGAAATAAAAAAACCAATTTACCCTGATTTAGTTAGAGAATTTTATACCAATATGTACTATCATGAGGAAGTTGTTCACTCTTATGTTAAAGGCCATGAAATCCATTTAAACAAAGAATTCATTGGTGATGTCCTAAATTATTATGATATTGGCGTCAATGCCTATATCACTGGAAAATGGGATGATGATCTGGGTATTTCATGCAAGGATGTTTTAGCCAATATTTGTGAGAACGTTTCTCTTATGGATGGTGGTACTCCTAACCACCCAGCCCTAGGTCCTGTCAAAGTCCAGTTGCACTGCATTATTACTCACATTCTTTTGCCTCAAAGTGGTTCATATCAACGAGTTACTTTCTGTGACACCTTGGTTCTCTATGCCATTCTTAACAAAGTTGAAATCTCTTTTGCATACCTCATGATGCGTCATATGTATGATTGCATCAAAAGTGATAAAAACATTTTACTTCCATATGGCATATTTTTAACTTGTTTCTTTGAGCACTTTGGTATTGATCTGAACAATAAGATCCAAGAGAATAGAATTTCATCTCTTAAAGGAGGTGATACAGTCAAATAGACAAAGGAAAAAGGAACTAAGGCTGCCAAAGATACAGTTGTGGAAGAAGAAAATGATGAAAAGTATCCCTCTTCAATCAGCTGCTGGTACATCAACTTCAAACAAGTACTTGATAAATGGTATTATCAAATATGTGTTTTAAGTAAACCTCACCAAGCACATGATCAACTCTAGCCAATAAGTTAGTAGGCTTGCAATTCAAAATGAAAACTCTCTAAGAAAGTCCCAAAGCAGAGTTGAAGTACTTCTCAAGTACATTGAATCAATGGAAGATGACCAAATGATGTCTGAGCATGAAGAAGAAGACATTCTGGGAACCGAGGACGAGGGATCTGATGTCTAACTCCTTATTGAAACTGAAAATTTTTGAAACATTGTTTTCTGATATTTAATTTTTGGTCCTTGAATACTTTTATTTTTGGATAACTATAATAGTTGTAGACATTTAACTTTGACTTGATTGAATTGTCACTTTATCTTAACAAAATCTTTGTGCAGGTAACACTACCTTCCCTTAATAACAAAAGGGGGAGTGAGTGATGAAAATGAATTGATGAACTATGGCACCGTTTTGATGAATTGATGAATTGATGCACTATGGCACTATTTTGATGAATTATGAATTGTTAGGTTGTTTAATTCATCTGTAGGTGCTAATGTTTTATGATGAAGTATTCTTATTGGTACCATTTGATTGCTGTAAATGTGTTTTTAAAATGATTTATTGTGGCAGTTTTAATTTGCTTGCATCTCTAATTTTGAAATTTTGATTAAATCATTTTTGCTTCATAATGGTTGATGAATGATATTGTCAGGATTGAAAGATTATAATTTTTGAAATATAAACCATCAAGCTGGATCATTTGATAAGGATATTTGAATGACTGTTTGAATATTTAGTATAGTTCTTGTCTAAATTCTTCTAATCACAAGTTGAGAAGATGCAAACATTCAAGGGGAGACAAGTGATTGAAAGAAAGGGGGAGTTCCAAGAATGAATCATCAAAGGAAAGTTCTTTAAAATTATTCTCATTTCTTTTGTTTCTAATTCATTTTATAATATTTGTCATCAAGGGGGAGATTGTTGAGTTTGAAGAACTAATAACAATTAATTGATGATGACTAAATATTATTATTGGGTTAAAAGCCAATTAGGTATGAGATCAGTTTGTAAATTGTGCAGAAATTAATAGAAAGCAAAACAGGCCCAATAACAAGCTTTAAACTCACATACACTCATGGTTCTATGAAATATTTGTTAATTACACAAACAATTTTCCATCAGAAATAAAAGCAAGCATCAGGCAAAATCCAAATAAATGAATAACAAGCAAAGTCCTTAAATGATTCGGGCCCAGAAGCTTTAAGATGAGTCAAGCCCATGTTCATATCATTTAACTCATTCATAGCCCATGGAAAGAGTTATCATCAAAGGGAAGGAAGATTCACTTCCATCTGAACCAAAACATAAAGTAACTGAACCGATTCTCTCTCTTCTCTTCATCTCTTTCTTCTCTCTCACCCACGTAAAGCATTCCAAAAAGCAAAGCAAGAAAAGAGAAATCTGATTAGAGTTCAAATCAAAGATGAAAAAGTGGATTAACAAATTCAAGCAAGAATAAAAAAGCCAAATAAGCTAGGGCACTAAACAAAGATCAAATTCGAAGGCTACATCAGAGAAATTTTTCCTTCTTTGGGTTTCATTGAAGATTGTTGAAGAAGCCTTCCCTCTGCATGCACCGGACTGGTAAATTAAAGATTATGGAGCTCTGCTGCAAATCAAGGGATAAGAAAGAAACTTGGAGTCAAAATACAAATGAATGGCTCAGATCATTCAAGAAATTTAAAAAAGGATAAAAGAGAATATGATAGGTATGGATGCATGTAAGGTTCAATCATTGCTACTACTCTATCTCTCTTTTGCGCCGTTGCTGCTACTGATATTTGGCGAAGAAGAAGTCAAAGTTGCTAAAGCCAAGTTTCAAGCTTTGAAAGCTTTACTTCTCTATTAAAGGGGTAAACGGTCAGAGATTGATTTAAGGAGTGAGAGCACAAAGTTTGGGTTTCCATAGCTTACAAGCTATACCTTCTTCTCTCCTTCATGGTTCTCTATTGAGTATTCAGCTTTCTTAGTTTTTATCTTTCTTTATTTCAATGGAAAAAGGCATTAATATGAGGAATTAAGAAAAAGCCATTGAGAGAAAAGACAAAGAGCGTTAGACATGGAGAAAAGCTAAATGTTTATTTCAGATATCCTTTGTATGTTTTTTTTTGTTTTATTTTCATGATCCTGAAGGGATTCCCTTACTAAGTTGGGTGAGCACTTAGTGTTGAAAATCTAGGGAGTGAACCTAGTTAAATCTAGCTTGGGTAGAAGCTAGGTTTATCCCAGATAGAATTGGGTTGAATCCTAAGAAAATTGATGAATGTAATCTTTGTAAAAGATAGTGAAAATTTTATCATAGTTGTGGTGGAGACTGGATGTAGGCCACATTGCACAAGGTGGTTGAACCAGGATATATGTTTATGTCACTCTTTCTTCTCTGTTCTGATTCTGGTTTTATTCTTTAAGAGACAAAATAAAATTGTCTCCTGCTTATTCAATCCAGCAAGACGTCACAGCAACTCTGCTCTCTCTCAATTTTGTTTTGGCTCTTCTATCAACAAGAGCCAAAATAAAAGTGTCTCCCCCATTTTCAACAAAAGCATACTTCACTAATTCTCTAAGTTTCATCTAATTTGATGTGATAGCAAGCAAAAATAAAAAAAAATCTAGATTCAATCCCCATTCTCTAAGCCACTTATAACCATCAGTGATTTTCATTGTAAAAGTTAATACATTCTGCTAAGATTACTAAAAATCTCATTAATGTTTTCAAATTTGCTGAAGATAATTATGTCTATTTTAAATTTCATGCTTACCATTGTGCTGTGAAATGTCAGTTCACTTAGAAACTGCTTCTATAAGGTTTTTAGAAAGAATGGTCTTTATCAATTTGTCAATGTTGTTGTGCTAAAGTCCTATTCAACCACTACTTTTCTTTATGTTTTAGCAATTTTTTTATGTTCTTTTGATTTGTAGCACAAGCAATTAGCACATTCAGCCACAAAAACTGTAAAGACAATTTTGAATATGTGTAACATTAACACATCTAATAAAATGTCTGATTTTGCTGTCCATATGTGTGAAAATTGTGCTAAAGCTAAGATGCATAATTTATCCTTTCCTGATTCCATTACCACTTACATTGCACCTCTACAATTGGTTTATTCAGATATTTGGGACTCAACTCTTATTATTTCTCATCTTGATTTTAGGTACTATGTGACATTTATAGATTTTTTTTCTAGATATACTTACACTTTTTTTTGCTAGTTAATAAATCTCAAGTTCTTTCTGCTTTTCAATAATATAAAACTTTTATAGAAAGATTAACTTAAAGAGTTGTAATCTGATAATGGTAGTGAGTAGATTTCTAAATATTTTATAAATTACATGTTATAAGAAGGGATACATTACAGACTTTCTTGTCCTTATATATAACAATAAAATGGTAGAGCTGAAAAAAAACATAGACATCTTATTGAGATGAGTTAGGGTATGCTTTTAACAGCTTTTATGCCTATGTTTTATTGAGATGAAGTTGTTATGACTTTTACATACTTGATAAATAGACTACCCGCTGAAGTTTTATCTAATCAGTCTCCCTTTGGAGTTCTTTTTAAACAATTACCAAATTACCAATTGTTAAGAGTGTTTGATAGTGCTTGTTTTCCTCTTCTCATACCATATACCAAGACTAAGCTAGATTTTAAATCCCAAAAGTATATCTTTTTAGAATATGACTCACATCAAAAAGGATATAAATTTCTAGCTAAAAAAAAATTACATTTCTAGAAATTTTATGTTTGATAAAAATGTTATTATTATTATTATTATTATTATTATTATTATTATTATTATTATTATTATTATTATTATTATTATTATTATTATTGATCGGCCATTGGGTTTTCTTTTTATAGTTATTTTGTTCATACTTTGCTAGCATTCTATGATTATCTATCAACTTGTTCACTTATTATAATGGAAGTAATAGGTGCAGTATTTATTGTGTGCTTGGCTATCACATGCAGGTGGGCATCAACTTATTTTAGAAATGATCAAGCTATAGTTTTTATTTTTCTTCCAATTTTTCCAATTTAGTTAAAACATTTGATGAATTAATTGTCTTGGTTTAATCTTATTTGATTTCAAACTCTGTAGTTTATGGAGCTTAGCAATCATTTTGTTGGTGTTAGTAATGATTATGTAAACAAGTTGAAACCAATATCTTAAACTCTTAGTTACCATTACATGTTACAACCTCATAGATATCCAAAAAAGCTATGTAATCTATGTTACAAATATTTTAAAGGAATATGCATTAAGAAACAAGTTTCATGAAGCTTTTAAACTCCTTTAAAAGTTGATGATTTCAATAAATTACTTTTGTTTATAACTATTGATTTCATTAAAAAATTGATTTCTATTTCTAACTGTACTTTCATATGTGAATCTTGTCGTGGTCAAGCTGAAAGGCTTCTTGATTCTGCAAGGGAAATGGAAGATTCTATAGCAGTCAGTTTGCGGTTTAGTCCTCAATTCACTCTTGTCATACCTTTTGCAATCATTGCTTCTACTGACAGTCTGACACTATTTGTTCCAACAAATTTGATTGCATTTGACAACTTACGAAGGCTTGAGGTTAGCCGAGTGAAACTACTTCTCCAAGTAGGAACATTCTGTGTGGCAGTTGGTGAATTTGTAGCTGGTACATATTTTTGGCAATGGTTTGATATAGTTTGTATAGTGTGTTCTATTAAAACCGTCCTTGTGCTACCAACATTTATTTTAGCTAATCATTTCAATTAAACCAGTTAATTGAAATGATTTCACATTAAGCATTAAAATTAACCGAGAGTTCCAGCAAACTTTAGTTTGATTAAAGCTTGACATCCAGTTGCAGACTGTTTATAAAATTATTTTACAATTTTTTTTAATTTTGAAGTTAGGCTAAAACATATGAACTTGTATTTGGCCTTTAAGCATTTCATTACTTGCTTCATAAATTACTACCATGATAACAACAAAATTCTTTTGTCTTAATATTCTACCCTATCAAGGACAAAGATTGCTAATATTTAGGATCTTTGGCTGCTCAATTTTGATGTTGAACGAAATATCATAAATAAACATGCAGATTACATAAGAACTTAGAGATGCTACATGAATATCAAACGCATCAAACTAATTATTTTTCATGGTTTTAGGTATATTTGACATGAACACGAAGTGATATCTTGAAGGATATGTGGTATGTTGTTTTTCGAAATCAAACTTCATGCGTGGCTTTCTTGATTCTTCTTGCAAATGGTTGTCACTTGGTCTCAGAAACCAAAGAGTCCTACAAAAATAACTAAATTTTTGAATTAGTATGCAGTTTGCATTTTGGCTGACGACAACTGGAATAATTGTCGGTGCTGTTGTTGCTTTTTTCCTTATGTATTTCTACCTCAAGGCAAGAAAAATATTTTGATTGGAAGAAATTTCAAAAATTAGATAATAATATCTACTACCTTTTAACTTAGTAGCCACCTGTAGTACTACTCTAAAATTAAAACGATGTATATCTATATGGGCTAAAAGTTACATTTAAGCCAATTGTCTATATAACAACCTTAATCCAAATATATTGAATATATATGAAGCTTCTAATGACTTTCCAATGCAATTCATTTTTCAGGTGATACCAGATCATGAAGAAAATTAAGCACCCAATGAATGCTCTACAAGTTTAATATTATTTATTTAGTGTGTTTTTATGTTAATATCTCGAGTTTAATAAATATGATGTAAAGAAGATAGGTTATAGTAAAGACAAATGGTATAAACTATTGTAATTAGTAAGATTTTTTTTAAGCTTGTGTATAAAATTGCGGCGATTCAAAAAGGTCGCAAAATTTTTTAAAAATGCACATAATCTTGCGGCGGTTTTGAAACCGGCGCAAATTATTTTTTAATCTGCCGCAAAGTCACAACCCTGATTGGTGACGGTTGTGCCAGCAGTTTATAAAAACCGCCACAAAATCAAATGTCCACACCTTAAACCGCAACGTTTATGAAATCGCTAGTATGTTGTTTGGTGGCGGTTTAAAACCACCGTAAACTCCTAAAAAACCGCCGCTATTGATTTTTTAGATAAAACACAGAACACTAACATAGTCACTACTCATAATAGCATTCCCGTTTCTGCTATTGAGATATGTCTCCCTCCTTTTGAACCTTTAATATCAATCCTACCACTACCCTCCCTGATTCCTTTAAAAATAATCACTATATGTTAACTAGATCTAAGACAGATAATATTAAGTCTAAGGCCTTCTCACAAAAACAACTAATAATGTTCAAGAAGAGCAGCCCCTTAAAACTGCTAAGCTTGCCTTGCAATTTTTTCAGTGAAAAAATGCCATGAAGGTGGAATATAATGTTTTAATAAGAACAAATACATGGACATTAGTTCCTCAACCACCAGATGCAAAAGTCATTGGATGTAAATGGGTGTTTTCTATCAAAAGAAATCCTGATGGCAATGTACAAAAATACGAGGCCAAACTTGTTGCGCAAAGTTTCTATCAAGATGAGGGTTTTGACTTTGATCAAGTCTTTAGCCTAGTGATTCAGCCAACACCTTATTCTTGGCTATATCTAGAAATTGGACTATGAGACAGTTTAACTTTAATAAGACATTCTTAAATGGTGATCTTTGCCAACTTATATACATGAAACAACCTCTTGGTTTTGAACAAAATGCAGAATCACATGTTTATAAATTCAACAAATCTTTGTATGCCTTGAAACAAGCTCCTAGAGAATGGTTTCTTAAATTGAGTAACTATATAATTTTGGTTTATTGAATGCTAAATCTGATACCTCTTTGTTTCATTAGAAAAACAGCAACATCAATCATGTATATTTTATGCTATGTAGATGATATCATTATTACTGTGAATAATTCTACAGAAATTAGTGATATGATACAAAAACTAGACACTATTTTTGCTCTAAAAGACTTAGGAGAGTTTAGTTATTTTTTGGGGATTAAGGTGTATAAAATTGGTTTAGATTGATTACATCTCTCACAAACTAAATATATAAAGGATCTCTTGTCAAATCTTGATATGGCAGGAGCAAGCTCAATGCTTACTCCCATGTTTTCATCCTTTCAACTTCTTTCTACTAGTTCAGAAACTTTTAAAGATCCTAAACTCTTTAAAACAGTTGTTGGTTCATTGCAATATTTGTGTATTAATAAACCTGACCTTTCTTTTGCAGTTAGTAAAATCAACCATGTCTCATTGGAAAGCAGCAAAAAAGGTGTTTAGATACCTTGAAGGAACTCAAGATCATGGTTTGGTGCTTCATAAGTGTGAGGATTACCGGTTATATGGATTTAGTGACTCGAACTGGGATTCTAATTTAGAAAAGAGGAGGTCAGTTTCGAACTTTTGTATCTATTTAGGTGCTAGTTTGATCTCTTGGTCTTGCAGGAAGCAAACCACAATCAGCAAGTCCTCCATCGAAGCAGAATTTTGAAGCTTGGCTTCATGCCAGGCAGAACTAGTCTGGCTTAGAAATCTGCTTAAAGAACTTGATGTTCAACTTCCCACACCTCCTACTATCTATTGTGATAACTTAAGTACTATGTTACTCATTGCTAATTCTATTATGTATGATAAGACAAAGCATTTTCAGTTAGAAATTTAATTAATTAGAGACAAATTGAAGAAGAATGCTCTTCAGGTGATGTATATTTCTGTGACAAACCAAGTCACTGATCTGTTGACCAAGCCTCTGTCTGCAACAGCTTTTGATAGACTAAGGGTGTGTTAGGAAATCGCATTAGAAGGGAAAAAGCACGTTACAGCTTCTTGAAAGTTTCAGTTTTTGGTTTGGCTAATTTTCCTCTCTATAAACGCAGAAGTGATTTTAATCACAAAACCACGTTTACAAGAAGCAACAATTTCTAGCTTCTGCGTTGCACTAATGGGCTTATAGCCATTAACATTTAACATTTTTTTGTTTTACTAACTTTATTCTTTATACATATTATTGTATTATTTATAGAATTTTATTATTTCTTTTTATGAGCTTTTTTTTTCTATTATTTATTATTTATATTTTTTTTATTAATTTTTATTTGACATTATATATTTTTATAATGGTAAGTTTTGTGCATTATATTTATTATTATCTTTTTATAATATAATTTATTGATCCCATTAGGTAAAATAAATTAAACAAAAAATTAACCATAAATAATAATAATAGTAAAAAATTATAGCGTACTAAAAAAGAGTACTAAGAGTACTAAAAATATACTATATAAAAACCTATAAGAAAAAAGTATAAAAAAATAACATTATAATTTAATGTCATGTCTTTTTTAGTAATTATCTATCTAAAAGTAATTTTAACTAATATTATCCAAACAATATTTATTTTATCAAAATCAATTTTAGTATAAAATTGTCAAACATAAATCATGTTAACACAAACTTACTTCTACCCAAAATCAATTTTAAAAAATCAATTTTATTCAAATTCCAGTTTGAAAAATTAAACCACAATCCAAACATACACTAAAGAGTAAAGTCAGAGTCATTCCAAGACCAAACTTTAGTTTGAGAGATATGTGAAGGATAAGATTGTAATTACCACAAATAGTAAATAGTGTAGCAGTTAGATAGTTAAATTATTTAGAGATATTATACTTTATTCTTCCTATATATGTGTGTACTATTTAGTGTTGGAGCACCTTAATTTTTCATTTTTGTTTACAATTCATTAATTCAAGAACACTTAGTTTCAATTCATTCTTCATTCTTCTTTTCTCTCTCAAATGCTTTAGTTTGATACTCTCTGTGATTCTCATAACTAGTTCTTTTATTATTGAAATATTCATTCAAGAATAAGTTCAACTTCATTGTTGGTTTTTTTTTTTTTTTGAAAGAAAGAGCTCAACACAACAAGGTAGAGCAACTAAACAAAACAAATAAATAAAAAACAAATGCTAATCAAACAAAGAGACATCCCTCCATAGTCATATCTAACAATGCCATCAACAACTAAAAGATCAAACTCAGTCCACTCTTGTAACTCCTAATTGATTTGTTGAGAAAAATCCGCAACACCTGAGAAACCCCCTAGCCCCCACCAGTCCTCTTTTACCATTTTGAAAAACCCACATGAGTGATCCAAGAATTTAAACTCCGGAACAGCCTCAGACTCCCTAGCAATCTACTATTCTCCACAATCAAAGGACAATGATCAGATAAACCTCTTTGCCCGCCTTTCAGCATCGTCTCAGAAAACTCTTCAATCTATCCCACGCTAACCAATACCCGATCAAAGCGATTGCACGATTGACCCCGGAACCACATAAATTTCTGATCATTCAGCTCTAGAACCACCAGCTCCATATCTTGTATCCATGTTTTAAAAACTACTGCAGATACTGTAAACATACTAGCTCATTTCTTTTCTTCCACTTGCACAACCTCATTAAAGTCACCCATGTAGCAAATAGGGACTTGACACAAACCATAGATAAAACTCAACTAGCAGAACGCAAAATTAAAATTCTTGTTCGTCAACACCCCTTCTACACACAACCATCTCTCCCCTTTATAGCAGTTACGCAAGTCAAATATCAGTACGTTCCACCACAACAAAAAACCTCTAAAAGCACCGTCCGGAACTCACAAGAACCCAACCCACTGCATCATTTTTCCAAAATTACACTGCATCAACTTTGTATCCACCTGCTTTTTCGTCTCTATTAATCATAACATGTTCAAACTATATTTTGTCTTAAATTTTTCACCATACTCAAGCTTCCAACACCCCCTAAGCCCTCACATTCAAAAGCTAAAATCATTTAAAAAATTTATTACACACCTTATTCCGATTTTTAGGACGACTCATTCTTGCTTTCTCTTTTTGTTTTGCTTGCTTCCTTTTCTGTGCAATAAGTTCATTCTGAGTTTGAAGAGCAGCCATAATATCATCTTCTTCATCATAAGGATCAACTCCTGATTCCATCGCCAAATCCCAAGCTACTCTATTTTCCTCCAAGTCTGCAACCCAACTACCACCTTGCTCTACCTGGTATGGCTCACTGTCAATGTCATTTTCCGAACATCCTGACTTCTCTAAGTCCCTTACAGCCCCTTTCTCTTGGACACAAATTTCCTCCAACAAAATAGTTTCACCTCCTGAATCTAATTCCTTCGCTTCACCATCCCTCATCGAGCTAGCTCCAGTGTTCCTTTTGTCAGTCACATTCACCTTATTTGCTCTGGCACAGGATCCATTCAACCCCCCAGCTCATTCCTAGCTACTGTTTTCCTTACCTCTCCTACGCTTACAGCGTCACCCTCTGCACCAGCCTCATATCTCTTCTTTGTCAGTTCCTCATCAGAATATGCCATTAACCCAACACCATTTACTTTGTTGGCTAAGCAGTTCTCTGCCAGACTCGCCTTTTGCCCTACACCACCGATCAACTCTTTCCCAGCGCCGGTCAGCTCAGTAGTAGTTTGACAAGCTCCTCGTGGTTTACTACTATCCACGTCATCGTCCTCTGTCCGACGGTCATCACAGCCGCTGCCACCAACAACCAGCCGTCCTGCTTCCAGCCCTCCCATTCCCCCACCATTCTCCTCGTCGCTGTTGGGCCTCACAAACTCCACAGCCGCTGCGTGAAGGGCAGAACCTTCCACCCTCTTCTCTCCCAAGATTGCGCAGTCCCCTTCATCGGCGCCCGCGACCTCCGCCAAAGCAGACTTAGGAATACGCAGAATAATGTACGCACCATCGCACCCCACCTCAAACTCTCCTACGGTGCAACCGAAGCCATGGCCATCCCCAACAAGAAGCTTCTGGCCTCTTCTATGCGTGTAAAGTGCCGCTGGATTGCTTCTGGTTGTGAGTACCCGACCTGCTAGGGCTCCAGGCCCTGTTCCATCAGATGAGCCTGTTTGGTATTGGCCTATACCATACCATTTATCTTTGTCATACTGAGCACTTCTATTGGGCCCTTGTAATTTAAACAACCCATATTAGAGTTCAATTTTACTAAAGTAGCCTCTCCAAATCTTACTCCCCCATAGTCCCAGGATACCGTTTTTTCAGACGTGGCTTTATTGCTGCTTAATGTGGATCCCAAAGAATCCGCAGATACCATAACTGCCTTCCTAATCATAGGATTTGCCGTTTTTTTTGTTTGAATTTCCCTGCTGCCATTCATCCAACTCTTCGATTGCAAAGACCTTTCTACCCTTATCATGATCTTCTCCTCGTGGCACCTGTGTCAACATCTCTGCCGCCATGTCCCAACCTAGTTTCGAAAATTCCTCCCTTCTTTCATCAGCTTTGTTGTATCCTTCTTCAAAGGCAACTCCCCCTTTTGTTACCGGTCCCGTCTTCTGCAAAATATTCACCTCGGCTACACGAATTTTTTCGCGGTCGATGTACTCCTTCTCCAATGGACTGTTACTATCTTCATCCTCCTTATCCTTTTTCGCCTTAACGTCAATGTGCCTTCTGTACTTAGCCTCTCCCACAAATATCTCTTTTCCCCGCAATCGCATTCGGTTCATCTCTTTTGTTACTTTCAAAGTCCCTCCTTTTGTCATGTACCTTATAAAACCAAAAAAGTGAATTCTTCCATGTCTCTCCTTACGTGATAGGTATATGTCGTTTATCCGGCCTGTCCACTTAAACAGATGAAATAATTCTATTTTTGACGCATCATCAGGTAGGTTATTCACAAAAATTGTAAAAGAGTCATTCTCCAATCGTCGATACTCTTCCCGATTCCAAACCCACAGATCTCTTACGTGATATGGTTGCCTAACTCTATGCCATCTTGTGTTTTTCCACTCCATCCCTCTCCCACGATCTCTCATTGATACAAATCCTCTACTTATTTCAGAAAAAAATCCATAAAATATCCAGCTTCATATTTAAATAAGAGAAAACTAACATCGCATGGAGAAGATTGATGGCAGTTGAAGTTGAGTATTCACTCTTTCTCAAATCTAGAAGCTATGCCTGATTGTTGGTTATCTTTAGAAAATATATACTTCATACAAAAGATAAAAATAATAATACTATATAGAATTTTATTTATTTATATTAAACGTGAGATCAATCCAAAAAAAATTAAAAAATAAGGCCACTATATGCAAAAGTGGCTACTAATTTAAGATCAAATGGGATGCACATTCGAAATGCAGTATTCAGAGCCACCAACCCTGTGTTGTCACTGGGAAGAATATTAGTCTATTAGTTAGGCGTTTACAAACAAAGAAAAGTCAAGAGTTCATAAATTGGAAAATTTTTGTTTTTATATCATAAAAATGGATAAAGTGAGAAAGGTAGCTATAAAAAAAATTCCATAATGTGTTGTGTTCTATCTCAAACCACAAGTGCCAAGTCGCCAGCCACCGTCAGTCATACACACTTGGCCAATTCCTTAAAATTTTTCACGCACGTTTGCTAAATAATCATTTCCCAGAAATAATATGTTATTGACTAGTTTATATGCGTCTGTATTAATTTGTCAAAATAACTAAACAAATTACCATCAGAGAGAGAGAAAGGAGTAATCAATTTTAGGCACGCACGTATGTAGTTTCAACTCTTCGGGCTAAAGCTCTCTGCCTCTCTTCCATTTTAAAATTTGACCAAGTTTGATTAAAAGAGTTTTAAAAAATGGCCCTTCAAAAATCACAAAAAATTAACAAAGTTTCCCTACACTTGTTAATAAGAGTTTTCTGTATGTGACCAAAGAAAACTAAAAATATAACTGATTTAATAAGAATAACTCTGCATTGGTCATTTGCTTGCGATCAATGAGTCAGTGATGTGTAAGAATTGAGATAAAGAATCAAACACACTGAGGATCGGTCCGAACATGCTTAATGTCGGGTGGTGAGAAAGTTAAGTCAATTTTCATATATTGTACGCTATTTCCTCGTACTTTCATGCATATGTATATATTTATAATGTTTCCTGCAAACTCAAACAAATAGCGCCGAGCAATCTATAGTAGTAATCCTGCTAATCAAAATTAAGATTAATGTTGTTCATTAGTATTTTTATTTTTTCGAATAATTTAGTTATCTAAACAAAATTACATAGAGTAGGTTAGAGACACAATGTTATCGTTATTCTCCTATTTCAAAATTTTAATATTTGCAATTCGTCATTGGAAATGATGTGGTGTATCTACTAATGGTAAAACTTGAAGAAATTTTTTGAAGAACATAAAATTTCAACTTAAAAATTATATAATAATATTTATATTAAAATAAAATTTATAAATATAATTATTTTTAAGTTTATTATTAACATGACAATAAATAAATAATTATATAGACATATATTATAACATATTTTAGAAATTTTAGAATTAAAATTATAAAATAAATGACTATATAGATAAAAAAATTAATTTTACTACAACTAATTCCAACATTAAAATTATAAAATTTAGTTGATAATAAGAATAATAAATAATGACGAGAATGGAATTTTAATTTGTATAAATAAATCAATAAGATTTTTAATTTGCAAAAATTTATTGAAACTTAAGTTCAAGATGTTATTATAAAATAAATAACTATATATATAGATAAAAAAATAATTTTACTACAACTAATTTTAATATTAAAATTATAAAATTTTATTAATAATGAGAATAATAAATGATAATAAGAATGAGCTTTTAATTTGTATGAATAAGTGAATAAAATTTTTAATTTGTGAAAAGTAATTGAAGTCCAAGTCCACCAAGATGTGTTAGTAATTTTATAAAATTGGTAATTTACGTATCTCTAACCATAGCCATAAAATTTTTGATTCAATTTGAAACTTTTAATTTTTGAACCACAACTCAGATGGAGTCAAATTGTTTGTTATGATTATTAGAATTAAGGACTCAAATTTTATAAATTTTCATAAATAGTCGTGTTCTTTTTATTAAAGAACAAATCAACTACCAATATAATTAATTAATAATTATAATACCACCCAAACTAATTTTTAAATTAACAAATTGGACCACACATAGAATAAAAATTCTAACATTCTTTCATTTCTTTCAATATTTGTTACATATAATCTGTAATTACATATTATACTTAAACAATTAAGACAAATTACACGAATCATAGTGGTAGGTTCTCATTAATCGAGTATTACCTTCCATGTATTACAATGTAACATCTCCTAATTGAATAAACTCTTTATGTGGTATTTCTGTAGGAATAAACCCAATGTTTATTCTAGGCCCTTCACTAAATTTTATTTGTCATTCTCAATCATGTATACATATATATACTAACCAAATGAGAAACAAATAATAATAAGAATTTCATATCCAAATATGTCATATAATTGACGTTACAGAACATAAACCCATACTAATAACATGATCCTTAAAAAAATCCTAGTTGCATGCCTTTTGTCAAAGGATCGGCTATCATTTGTTTAGTAATAATATGCTCTATTTGTACCTCATTAGATATAACTCGGTCTTTAATGGCTATGTACTTAATGTCGATGTGCTTACTTCGACTACTACTTCTATTATTCTTAGCCATAAATACAGTAGTAGAATTGTCACAATATATTCTCAATGGCCTAGAGATACAATCCATAATCTTAAGTCTAGAGATAAAATTCTTCAACCAAATACCTTGTGATGTAGCCTCAAAATAAGGAATAAACTCGGCTTCTATAGTAGAAGTGGCTACAAGTGATTGTTTTGAAATCTTTCAAAATACTGCTCCATCAGCAAGTATAAAGATGTATCCTAACGTTGACTTCCTAGAATTAACATATCTTGCCAAGTATGAATCTGAGTATCCAATAACTTTCAAATTGTCGGTTCGTCTATATGTAAGTATGAAGTCCTTGATCCCTTGAAGATACCTTAAGACCTCTTTGTAGCTCTCCAATGGATAATACCTGGATTACTTTGATATCTTCCTAACATGCCAACAACAAAAGTAATGTCAGGTCTTGTACAAATCTGAGCATACATTAGACTTTCAACGGCTGAAGCATAATAAATACTTTGCATTTGTTCCTTTTCAAGTTTATTTTTGGGACATTGGTCTAAGTAGAACTTGTCACCTTTCACAATAGGTGCAACACTTGGTGAACAATTTTGCATTTTAAACTTCTCAAGAACTTTATTAATATAGGCTTCTTGAGATAAACCTAAAAAATTTTTTATGTTTACCTCTATGAATCTTTATGCCAATGACATAAGATGCATCACCCATATCTTTCATATCAAAATGTCTAGAGAGAAATTGTTTCACCTCATGTAACAGTCCCAAGTCATTTGTTGTAAGTAAAATGTCATCCACATGAGAAATATGATCTTACTCCTTCTAACCTTGTGGTATATACATTGATAAAAAATATTCTCAATGAAACCAAATGAAGAAATCACATCGTGAAACTTCAAATACCGTTGTCGGGAAGCCTGCTTAAGACTATACATTGCTCTCTTAAACTTGCAAACTAACTCCTTACCAGCACTTGAGACAAACCCTTCGAGTTGTCTCATATAAACCTCTTCTTCCAAATCTCCATTAAGGAAGGCCGTTTTCACATCTATTTGATGTAATTCCATGTCAAAATGCGCTACCAATGTCATAATGATGTAGAAAGAGTCTTTATTTGAAATAGGAGAAAAGGTTTTCCTATAGTCAACTCCGTCCTTTTGAGTAAAACCTTTGGCAACAAGTCGAGCTTTGTAGCGCTCAATATTACCTGATGAATCCTTCTTGGCCTTAAAGACTCATTTACAGCCAATGGCCTTTTTTCCATCAGGCAATACTACAAGATCCCAAACTTGGTTATCCGTCATAGAATTCATTCATCATTCATAGCATCTAGTCATAAGTTGGAATTACGACTTGTTATTGCCTGTGAAAACGTCGTTGGATCTTTTTATAACACCCTAACTTTTAGCACGTCATGGTCACACTAAAAGTTCAGGCACTACCTACTTCTACTCCTTTAATTTAGTACTATATTTATTTAATATTGAGCCTTCACGAATATAATCCAAATTTTAATTAAGAAGATCATAAAAGTCTTTACTTTAAACCACATAATCACACAATTATATCCACATAATATTAAATATATAGACTTATTCAAAATTTC
This sequence comes from Arachis hypogaea, assembly GCF_003086295.3. Lineage (NCBI taxonomy): Eukaryota > Viridiplantae > Streptophyta > Magnoliopsida > Fabales > Fabaceae > Arachis > Arachis hypogaea. Next base: position 126,445,776 of record NC_092048.1, read on the forward strand.
TCAAATACAAGTCATACCCCTCTAAAATCCAAAACAATAAACGACGAGAGGAAAATAAAATGTAAGACTAAACCAAATATAGAAATAAAAACACATATATGCATAAGCTCCGTAGTGCGGTCGCGGCTTCGCGCCAAAGCTTTATAAACCTGTCACTGAAAAAGAAATTCTGTAGGGGAGTGAGAACATCGTCCTCGCAAGTTCTCAGCAGGGAAGAAAATACCATCAAAGTAAAGAAATACTTGCAAATGAAATTAATTTCAATATAAAAATAGTTGATCCTTGAAATAACTTTTTAGAAAGGCTTTATGGAAAAACCTACTTTGAAAAGTTGTAAAGAAACTCTTTTAGTTTATAAACCAGTAAGATGAATAGTTTAAAGAAAAGAAAATGACCAATAGCCTGCCTAAGGGCTTCCTACCCAACTTACATCGCTCACTCCTATTCAACCAATTCATAAATTAAGATAATAAAACAATAACAAGTCCATCATGCCTCAATCTCCATTACCACGTTTCAGAAACCACCCTCATCACACCTCTACCAAAGAGGGTCTCTCAGATAAATATACACATACAAATCAAACAAAGAAATCACAGATAGAGCACAGATACAGCAAGTAGAGCAAGTAGCAAATAGACACGGTTAATCATTTAGGCAAACCAAGATAATGCACACTCAAGCAAAATATACAAAATCATATGATGCATGCATGTCCTATGACTGATGATATCATCTATCACTTATATAGCCAACCCAACATGTCCTGGTAGCTAACCATTGGACAGTCACTCTATGCGCGCATTCCCAAACTCAATAATATTCATGGAAAAAATCTCAAGCTCAATTTATCCATGGGTGAGACAACCCAAGCTCAAATTCATATATATATATATATATATATATATATATATATATATATATATATATATATATATATATATATATATATATATATATATATGCCCATGGGAGAACCCAGAAAGTTAAAGTGTCCGGTCACATCTTGCGACAGAGGGTCAACAATGTCTCAATATAACAACAACAAAGCCTTGTCCCACTAAGTGGGGTCAGCTACATGAATCAAACGACGCCATTGTGCTCTGTCATGTATCATGTCTACAGAAAGACCGTTTACATGTAGATCTCGTTTGACCACCTCATGGATGGTCTTCTTAGGTCTTCCTCTGCCTTTCGCCTTTTGTCCATCTTCCATCTCATCCACCCTCCTGACTGGATGTTCTATCGGTCTTCTTCTCACATGTCCAAACCACCTGAGACGCGATTCAACCATCTTTTCCACAATGGGTGCTACTCCAACTCTCTCCCTTATATCTTCATTCCTTATTTTATCCAATCGCGTATGACCACTCATCCATCTCAACATCTTCATCTCTGCCACATTCAGCTTATGTTCGTGCTCCCCTTTAGCCGTCCAACACTCCATACCATACAGCATAGCCGGTCTCATAGCGGTGCGATAGAATTTACCTTTAAGTTTTAAAGGCACTTTTTTGTCGCATATAAAACCAGATGCACTCCGCCATTTTGACCAACCTGCTTGGATCCTATGATTTACATCTTGTTCAATCTCTCCATTATCCTGTATGATGCACCTAAGATACTTAAAACTTTTAATTTTTTATAGGATATTTTCTCCAATCTTCACCTTTATATTGGCGTTTTCCCTTCTCAGACTGAACTTACATTCCATATATTCCATCTTGTTACAACTTATGCGCAGACCATACACTTCTAGAGCTTCTCTCCATAACTCCAACTTCTTATTTATGTCTTCCCTTGACTCTCCCATAAGGATGATATCATCGGCAAAAAGCATGCACCATGGCACAGGCTCTTGGATGTGCTCTGTGAGTACTTCCAAGACTAATATGAAAAGGTATGGACTTAAGGATGATCCCTGGTGTAATCCTATACCAATAGAGAATTCCTCTGTCACACCACCTTGAGTCTTCACACTAGTTGTGGCCCCATCATACATGTCATTAATTGCCCGAATATATGCGATCCTTACTCTCCTCTTTTCTAAAACCTTCCATAAGACCTCCCTTGGTACCCTATCATACGCTTTTTCCAAATCAATAAACACCATATGTAGATCCCTTTTATTACTACGATACCTCTCCATCATCCTTCTTAATAGGTATATCGCTTCAGTGGTAGATCTGCCTGGCATAAATCCAAATTAGTTCTCTGTTACTTGTGTCTCTTTTCTCAACCTCCGTTCTATCACCCTTTCCCATAACTTCATAGTATGACTCATAAGCTTAATCCCTCTATAGTTTTCGCAACTTTGTATATCCCCCTTATTCTTGTAGATAGGTACCAAGGTGCTCTTTCTCCACTCATCAGGCATCTTCTTTGACCTTAAAATCTCATTAAAAAGCATGGTTAACCAGTTGATGCCTTTTTCTCCAAGACCCTTCCAAACCTCAATCGGAATATTATCAGGTCCTACTGTCCTGCCATTTTTCATCTGCTTTAGAGCCTCTTTTACCTCGAAGTCTCGAATCCTTCGATAGTAGTCAAAGTTTTGATCTTCTTCCCTTGTGCATAATCGACCAAGGCTCGGAAAAGTCTTCTGTCCATCATTAAATAACTCGTAGAAGTAGCTTTTCCACCTTTCATTAATCTTCTCCTCTTGAGCCAATACCTCTCCATCCTTATCCTTTATGCACTTAACCTGATCCAAATCTCTCGTTCTTCTTTCCCAGCTCTTTGTGATTCTATATATACCTTTTTCTCCTTCTTTCGTGCCCAAAAACTAGTAGAGACCCTCATATGCTCTTGTTCTTGCTTCACTTACAGCCACTTTTGTCTCCTTCTTAGCCGCCTTATATTTTTTCCAATTATCTGCATTGCGGCATAAAGACCACTCTTTAAAGCATTCCCTTTTTATCTTTATCTTTTCTTGTATACTCGTATTCCACCACCAGGACTCCTTGTCTCTTGGTCCTATTCCTTTAATTCATTATTCTCAATGTCATCATCATTCGTCAATTCATATCTCATTAAATCTCAAATTCATCATTGTTCTCATCTTCACTATCATCACCTCATTCATTATAATCTCAATATTTACTTATCTCAACTTCAATCACAACTCTCAATATACTCATCAACAACTCCGTTAAAACCCTACTCCGCACCTCTATCATTCACTGGGTGAGGCTTGGGCCGTTAATACGGCTTGCGGGTATTAGGGCTTTAAATACAACACCTTAGACTCGAGGTCAAGACTGTATACTAACTCAAAATAAAACATAATCTTTCATAGCCAAAATCAATCTAACTCAAACACGGCATAACCTGTTCAATTTCATTAAATCATTTCTCTAATTAGTCATTTTATAGATTGTTAAGCCAACTTCTCTAAATCCTCAATTTCAATATAATACTCCCAAAGCCTGCAACCATTGCCATAAGAATTCTTATAAATCAAAACACAACTACATCCTTCTCCAAGTTTCTCTTTTTTTCTTCAAGTTCATCACCTAACTCTATTAACAGTATTTTCTCTCACACTTTCTAAATCCGAACCCGTGGTTTGATAAAGTAATTTGCATTTTTAAAACTTTATCTAATTAAATAAATCTCTTTTCGTCGTTATTTAAAACTAAATAAGTTAAAATCATAATCTATTTTCACAAATCGAAATCATAGGATCCATTTCTCATCTAAACCAAACTTTTAAAATTCTTTAAATTTTTACAAAAATTTCGACAAAACCTCCCCTAAAAACTAGGGATTTTCACCCTTCACGGGTTCCCTCTATTCAACCTCAGCCCAACAAAACTAGTATTTTAAATTATCATTTCGAAGTCTGTTATTCAGAATCAATCATTTTCACCAAAAATTCAAAAAATCGACAAATCAATAATCAAATCAGCCACAACTTCAACCACAGTAGAAAATCATTTAAATCACAGACATTAATACATTTGAATTAATTCACTAAACTCATCAGATATTCAACCTCAAAACATTTTAAATTGGGTAAATTACTAAATTGGTCCCCTATGTTTCGGCGTAATTCTGTTTTGGTCCTTAAGGTTTAAAGTGTTCTATTTGAATCCAAAAAAGTTTCATTTAGCTTCAATTTAGTCCCACCGGAGGTCAAAGATAAATAATTAACGAAATGTCCTATATGACAACAGTATAAGGACAAGATCGATAATCTAGAGAATAAGTACAAGCTCCAGAGGCACAAAATCAACTGTAGATACATCAATACATTTATTTATCATTTTTCTTATAATTAAAATGAAATATTTTTTATAAAACTAAAAAAAATATTAAATACATGAATTGATGCATCCACGGTTGATTTTGTGCATCTGGAGCTTGTACTTATTCTCCAAATTTTTGACCTTGTTCTTATACTGCTGTCATGTTGGACATTTTGTTAATTATTTATCTTTGACCTCACGGTGGGACTAAATTGAAGCTAAATAAAACTTTTATGGATTCAAATAGGACATTTTAAACCTTAAGGACCAAAATAGAATTATGCCCAAACGTAGGGGACTAATTTAGTACTTTACCCTTTTAAATTTAAAACAATCCCCTACCTCAGTAGTCAAAATCCTTAAAAGTTAACGCGTCAAGAGTTCCTTTTTAGTCTTAACTCGCAGCAGCCCCTCGTTGATTTCTAAGCAATTCTCAACAGCGACAGTCAAGATTTACAGCAACAACTTATCTGACATAAATTGGGATTAACGCGGAATGAATATTAAACAAAATTAGAACATACTTGGTAATAGAGTATTGCGGTAAATAGGAATGGAATCAAATAGTCTCACCACAAGAAATGAAGCAGCAGCGACCTCTAAATCGATCAGGAAGTAGCTCCAACAGTGGTCAGAAGCTCCAGTGGTTTAGCAGAAACCTTAATTTCGACATGCAATCATCAGAACTCAATCCTACGGTACCAACAGCTCAGAATCTCTAACAACTTATAACGGAAACCAATTTCAAAGGTTCCAAAAACAAAAATGCGTACCAAGAAGGCAGGGGCTCGGCGGTAATTTTTGACAGCCAGAACGGCGGCAGTTCACGACGGTGAGACAGCTCTGGCGGTGAGACAGCGGCAGCGCAAGCAGCAATACGAGTTCGGCGGCGATGAAGGTGCGACGGCAACGTGCGATTCCCTCCTCTTTCGCAGTTCTGTCTCTTCTCTCGCGCATCTTCGATGGCAGCGATGAAGATCCTTTCAGCGGTGGCATGCAGTTCTGATAGCAACAGAGGCACGAATGGCGGCAACGGACTTCCTCTCGGTGGGCTCGACGGCGACTGGTGTAGTGGCGGCATCTCTCTCTCCTTCACGAGCTCCCTCTCTCTTCTACGCGACCTCTCTCTCTCCTCCTTCCCTGATCCTCGACGGTGACACGATGGCGGCGACGATAGCAGTGACATCGACCGGCACTGTCTTCCTCTCCCCCCCTCCCTCTTCCCCCTTTCCCCTTCTTCCTCGGTGCTCTCTGCTCTCCGTTCTCCCTTTCTTTTTTTTCTTTTTTTCTTTCTTTCTTCCCTTGGTGGGTATGTGGTGAAGGGGGTAAGTGGTGGTTTGTATTGGCAGCTAGGGTTTTTTTTGGGTGAAGGGGCAGTGTGTTTGTGTTTTAGGGTTAATAGTAATGTGTGTAAATTAGGATTTTGGGTAGTTTAGTAATTTTAATAAAATTAGGGATATTAGAGTAATTAAAAACCAATTTTAATCCAATATTAATATTTATAACAATATCATTTAACTATCAACTTGTAATTTATTTTCTAATAAATACTAATTTAATGAAAATCGGACTTAATTAAATTAATTCTCTTTTATTTATAAAATAAAGTTCAAAATCTAAATATTTAAAATATAGTATATAAAATTCTCATTATTTTTTTCAATTACTAAAACTTTAAATTATAATTAAGAAATTACTCAATTTAATATAAAAATCTAAAAGATAATTTTGAATAAATATAATAAATCATAAATAACTTATTATCCAAATTTTGAATATCCAGGGTTTTACACTTTTTCATCACAAATATCGTAGTTAGACTCAGCAAGATACACTACATAGTCAGTAAAAATTTTAGGCTTTCTTATTCTAGTTGATTTTTTTAATGTTGCATCATCAACCTCTTATAAAGGTAGTGACAGAACAAATTTTTCCTCTTCTTGAGGTTGCTCTTGAACAATGTGTTCTTGAACAATATTTTCATTATGAAGAGTTTGATCCTCCACTATATGATCTACTGAAATATTATCTTCATGATGTGGAACGTCAGTAATAGGTTGTTCTACATTAACCCTATCTGTATAGACATTGTATATATTGAACAATTATTCTTGTGTATAGAGAAGTTTTACAAATATTGTCATTCTCAACAACCTTAAGAGAACGATTTTTCCCACTTTCCACATCATACTCTAAAAATCTTGCATTTCTAGATTCAACTATTTTACTTGAGTGGAAAGGACATTAAAACATGTAATCCTTATAGTTTTCTACATAACTTACAAAATAAACACTTATCGTTCTTGGGTCCAACTTCCTTTATTGTGGATTATAAACCCGAACTTCAGCAGGACAATCCCAAATGCGTATATGATTCAAACTAGGTTTTCAACCTATCCATAGTCCAAATGACATTTTAGTAACTGCCTTGGTTGGAACTTTATTTAATATAAACGAGAGTGTCTTAAAGGCTTCACACCACAAAGATAAAGGAAGATTGGAGTTGCTAAGCAGACTCCTTACCATATCCAACAAAGTCGTATTTCTTCTTTCAGCTATACCATTTTGATCTGATGTGCAAAGCATAATGTATTGTGCCACAATACTATACTCTTGAAGATACTTTGTATATGGATCAGGTGCTTGTCCACTTCCAGTATATATATCTCCCATAAAATTCTCTACCTCTATCTGATCTCACGATCTTAATTTTCTTTCCGCATTGTTCTCTACTTCATCTTTATAAATTTTAAAAGCGTCCAATGCCTCATATTTATTATGAAGCATATAGAAATACATATATCGTGAATAATCATCGGTAAAGGAGATGAAGTATTTCTGACCACTTGAAGACATATATATTAGGACAACATATGTCAGTGTGAATTATTTCTAATATGTCAGAACTCCTTTTAGCAATTTTTTGAGACTTTTTGGTTTGCTTTTCCGTAATGCAATCCATACAAATATCAAAAATCAATAAAGTCTAGAGGCATAAGAACTCCATCATTTACTAATTTCTTCATTCTCCCAATGGAGATGTGTCCCAACCTATGGTGTCACAACATAGAGAATTTTTCATTCATAACATTACCATGTACAACCATTAAACCTGATGGAACATCATTAGTTAAATGAACTTTAAATAAATCACCAATTAAAGTACCACGTCTAATAATATTAGAGTTTTTAATAATGTCAATAGTATCATCATAAAATTTATATATAATCCTTGTTTTATAAGCTTAGATAAAAAAATCAAATTTTTAGAGAAATCTGGAATATAAAAAGTTCTTTCTAAAGTTAAAATAAAACCAGTATTTAATACAAGCCTAATGTTCCAACAGCTTCCACACGTGAACGCATCCGATTGCTTATATAGACGCTCAGTTCACTTCCTATTGGTTTCTTTTTCCCTATGAAACCCTGCATGGTATTTGAAATATGAATTTCAGCACCAGAATCAATCCACCAAGTGTCATGACATATTTCAACAAATTAAATTCAAAACACACTGAAGGAATAAGATCACAAAGGTTATTACCTTTTTTCTCAAATCAAGTCTTAAACTTTGGACACTCTTTTTTTCGTGTGTTCTTTCTTTTTACAAAAAAATACCATGCACCTTCTTTCTTCGTAGGATGAGATGCAATACCCTTTTCTTTCTTCTTACGAGCTTGTTTCTTACACAATGCACTTTCACCAAAATTTCTGAACTAACATTCCTTCCTCTTGAACACACATCACCAGAAAATCATTAATGGACCACTTTTTTTTATGAGTATTATAAAAAATCTTAAATGATCCGTATTAGGCAGAAAGAGAATTCAAAATAAGATGCACCAGAAATGAGTCAGAGATCTCAACCTCTAAAGCTTTCAGTTGTGCCGTTATGTCTCTCAACCTCATGCATGATGTGCTCACGCACACTCTTTACGCCAATAAGTCTATTGAATGACAATTGTGCCATTAGGGTGCTTGCAAGTGCCTTACTAGAGACTCAAACTGTTCATTTATAGCCTTTATGTAATCTTTGACATTCTCGCAATCAAGAATTGAACCCCAGATACTAGTTGAGATACGAGATTTAATGAACATCATACTTAAACGGTTGAATTTCTCCCACCGTTCGTATAATGCTACCTCGACTCGAGTACTAGCATTAATAGGTGCCGGAGGCTCTTCCTTATGAAGAGCATATATAGTCAAGGTCTGTACACCCTAAGTGAAAGGAAATCTTATCTCTCCACTCCTTATAGTTGTCACCACTTAACAATTGAACTTCAGATACAGTTTTAGATATGTTACTGCTGCAAATAATAAATCATGCTAACATTACTCAACTTTAAATAGGCACATTAAAATTCATAACATTTGATAATACATACCAATGTAAGTTATAACAAAATAAATATGAATCATAGTGTCATTAAAATCTACCTATGAACAAAGACTTTAACATACATAATATTCACTATATTGACTAAAGTATTAAAATTAGAAAATAAAATACTACTTTTTAATGCCTGTGGACTAATTAAGAAGTAAAATATTTTCTATTTTAACCTAATTATATATGAGCAATATAATAAATTTTTGTGGATAAATTCACTGTATTATTCATAATAATTATAAATATATTATATTAATATTTATATAATTTCTTTAAATATAATTATTATAAAAAATACTGGAACTACTCTTCAATAAATTATGTATTAATCACAATATAATATGCAGCAAAAGAATTTATATTGCATACAAATATAACAATAATCATTAAATAAATAATCCAATGACATATTACATATTTATTAACAAAATTAAAAATGATCTAGTGGATAATAAGCACTTTTACAGCACTTCGAGGATCCAAGTTCAACTCCTCCTCATGCCAAAATCAAGATTTTCATTTTATAAAACAAAAGGCCATAGGTCCACGTTGATAATGAGCTAAAAGCCTAAATCAATGTGAAATAAATAAATAACATTTCTCATGAAAGAAAAATTTCAATTGAAACCTAATATAGTCAGCGACGTTCTTCCTTCCTTTTTTTTTTTTTTATTATTATTAAATATATCAAAATAAAAGATGAACCAAAATGAAGATTGAACACCCCATTTTCACATTTTATTATTATCGAAATAAATCAGTGACATTCAAGTGATGGTAGTTTGAGAAAATCCTTTAAGAATATTTATCGTTATTTTTTTTTCTTTATTTGGATCTCTTAATTAAATTTTAAAATTAATTTTGCATTAGAAATATTAAACATTTATAATTCTAAAATAAGTATGAATATTTTCTGAATAATGTTAAGTAATTTTAAAATTTAATAACAACTTAAAATTTTTGTTTGATTTTAAAATTGTTCATATTCATACTTCTTTAGATAATAATATGGTAAAATAGAGACAATTTTTGCTTTGATACTAATATTAATAATTTTATAAAATCAGTGATTTATGTACCTCGAATCATAGTCATAAAATTTTTTATTCAATTTAGAACTTTTAATTCTTTAACCACCAACCCAAAGTCCCAAATAGAGTCAAAGTGTTTGTTATGATGATTAGAATTAATGACCCAAACTTTATAAATTTTTATGAACAATCGTATTTTTTTTATTAAAGAACAAACCAACTGCCAATATAATTAATTAATAATTATAATACCACCCAAACTAATTTCTATATTAACAAATTGAACCATAAATAGAATAAAAATTCTAACAAAATGTTAATGTTTAAAACTAAAAATGATTGAATAAACGCAGAAAGTGGGAGTTGACTCCACAAGTCCAATGTAAAAGTATGAGACTTAAACCAATTTAGCTACATTTCTTCTTTTGTAATAATACTACTAGTTCTTTTATAAAACTTTTGGTAGGGCCATGATCCCCCATTGTCAAAACTAAGCTCCGCCTCTAGTACCTACAAGAATTTTGACATTCAAATTAGCATGGGTCACAAGAAGAACTAAAAAAAAGATCGTATTTGAGTACACGTATTTGGAATAGTACATATATTATGAGGTTATCATGTTACAAGGTTTTCTTATGTGGGTTGCTCTTTTCATGAGTTACTCTTATCATAAGAGGCTTGATGCCTTATTATGATCTCTCTTCATATGATGCTCTTAGATCTATATATAGTCAAAATTGCAATATTCTCCTTTAATAGTAGAATGATGGTTCCAATATAATAATTAACCTCATAAAATTGAGTTATTAGGTATTATAACGAGTGATAACGAATTCGTGTTCTCTTTATAACGTATTTTTTGGAATCTGAGAGAACACTCAATCATCAAAGCGGTTTCTTAGAACTTCTCATACTCTTGAACCTGATTCTTAGTATTGGGCTTATAGAAATATTACAAAACAGACTCCCAAACTCGGTATGTCTTTCTCTCGGGAGTTAGACTTTTCGAGTTTCAGATCTTAATCCAAGCGTCTCATCTAGTAAGGTGGAGCTTTTTATTTTGCTTACGTTTCTTATAAAGTTTGAACTCTAACTATAACTTCTATCAATCGTAGGTACCCACCTCAAATTTATGAGTTTGTGAGTCAAACTTTTTTTTCTAATCAAAGTTTGCATATTATGATTTTAGAATCAAAAGTTGATGTTTTCATTCCTTAAATGTCAGATTAATTTTTCTTTGTTTTTCGATTTTTCAGTTTCATCATGAATTTTCTATTATGGGTACCCCAACTTGTAGGATGTAAGCTCGAGCGTCCAAGTTTTGAGATTCCGATGAAGATATATCAAAATAAATTCAAGTTGTCAGAATCAATAATTATTAAATTTACTATGTATGAAGTAGTAACTCAATCATAAAAATATTGAGTTTAAAATAAAAAAAATATATTTCTTTTAAAATAATTGCATAATGAATTTTTTTCATTTAAGTGCAATCTATCTAAATGAAACTTTTTTCGATCTAAACCAATTATTTAGACAATTGAATGATGGATTTTTTTAATTTAGATTAGTTTACTCATGAATTCTTTTTCAATAAATAATTGTTCAAAGATTATTTCTTTATTTCTACCATAAATTTTTATGATTTTTAAATAATAATATGCTCTAAAATAATTTATAAAATTTGAGTAAAATAAATCATACCTTTACATGTCTAAGTATGAGTGTAGTTTGCTTTTAAGGAATTTAATTAAAATTTTTAACATTTTTTTCTTTAATAGAGAATAAGTTTTCGTCTTTCAGTTTTATAAATTTTAATCTCTGGATGCTAAATAGTGTTTTTTGTGGTAAATTTACGAAAAAAAAATTATGATTTCTTGCTTTAGAACTTTTAAGTTACTAAACCTTCAAATCTTTACACATTTAATTGTCTAGCAATTATAAGTTTTTAAAATTGAAATGTATAATGATATTATCACAAATTGACATTTGTGAATCTTTTTATTTTTTTGGCAAAATTTTTGTATTATGTACTTTAATGCTTGTCTTTGTGACCATGCATTTTCTGCTCTTTTTTTATATTGTTCATCTTATGAACATGTGTTGTGCTAAACTCATCTTGGGTAGAATATAGAATGAAGAGAATATAACAAGCGACATATCCCCATAGACGGCGTTATTACTCAAAAGTGTTTTTACTATTTCGAATTTAGGAGTTACCTGAACAAAATTATAGAGAGTAGGTTGGAGACACGATGTTATCATATCCTCATATTCTGAGTTTTCAATGTTTCGAATTTGTCATCCCCAATGGTGGGCGGTGTACCAGCAAATATTTCGACACTCAAGCTAGTATCAGTCATAAGAGGAACTAAGATAAAGATCATACCTGAGTGCACGTATTTGGAATAGTGCGTATATTATGAAGTTATGATGTTACAAGCTTCTCTTATGTAAATTACACTTTTCATGAGCTACTCTCATCATAAGATATTTGATGTCTTATTGTGATATCCCTTCATATGAGTCTATATATAATCAATATTGCAACATTCTCCTTTATCAATAGAATAATTGTTACAATGTTGTAATTAACCTTATAAAATTGAGTTATTAGGTATTTAATAAGTAATGAGGAATTATTGTTCTTTTTGTAACGTATTTTTTGAAATCCGAGAAAACAGTTAATCATCAAACCAATTTTTAAAAATTTTTCATACTCTTAGTTTGAATTCGATTCTTAGTATTAGACTTATAGAAATATTTTAGAATAAATATAATCTTAAAATTTAGAGAATATTCTCAGATAAGTTTATTCGTTAATCGAATTTTTATTTGAAGTGTCGTTATCGGTATCTACCTGCCATGTATAATTTTGGGCGCATATATATATATATATATATATATATATATATATATATATATATATATATATATATATATATATATATATATATATATATATATATATATATATATATATATATATATTACATACTGAGATATGATCCTGTTCTGGCAAGGATACTTTATCCGAATTATACGTCGGCTTTCGCTTCTGGAATGCAGTATCCCGCGAATTCGGACTCAAGCATGGTACCTGCAAAAAGGACTTCGACGCTCAAGTCAGTAAAAAAATCTATAAGGAAAACAAGTATAAAGTTGTTGTTGTGTTGTTTTTGTTCTCTGCCTTTTGTCATCAGCCTCCTGATTTATAGTGGTTTGGGCTGAATCATTCGTTGGTTTGAGTCGAAATATTCGTGGCCGACTTGAAGGCGAGATTCGGGGGAGAAGTTTGTTATGATAGAGGGTTATTCGTATTTGAATTTGTTTGATCAAGCCGAGGCATAACCCGTTTCTTCCGATGTATTAGGGATACAGTACATAGCACCTAAGCTTGACTTGTCAAACTTATGTTTAGCAAGTTGAGCTTTTATGTGTAGTTATACCTCGGTTGGCGATTGAACTTAGTAGCCCCCAAGCTCAATGCGCGTTGCTGTCTTTCAAGCTTGGGTCTTTAATAGATAAATGAAATAATAACAACAATTAATTTAATTTAAAAATAGGTTTTAATAATGGTTTTACCTTATTAAACGTGTTGCGATAAATGTTGTTTATATGGGGAGATTTGGACCGTTTGTCTTTTGGTATGTGAACGGTTAAAATTTGAACTACCCACTAAGTTAGTGGGTTATAATAATACTTTATTGCTATTTCTCTCTTGGGAAGTGACACAAACACATAGCCCAAGCTATTTCTGTCTAAGAGGTGAATACGACATGTCTTCAAGAGCTTAGTCTTTTCCTCTTCGTGTCCTTGTTTGTGTCCTATTTGTCTTTGGCAATGGTTAGGAAAAAAGAAAAAGAAAAACAGAAGGTAGTTGAGGTGAAAAGTCAGAATCCATATCATTGGGTGCATGTTGATGTTAAGACCCGTGTGTCATCTTATTGCGATGCTGAGTCACTTCGCGAGCTTAAAACTTTGAAGTTGGTAAAAGATGGGTCGGGTGTTGGTGTCGAGTTCTTCCCTTGTACTAGCGAGGAGAGGATATGTGAGAGGAGGGGGGACTGGGAGTATTTTTATATGTATACTCCTTGTTTTACTGAACTGTACTTAAAACTCCTTTTTTCGGATTTCGAGTGTAAGGTTTTGACCCAACTTAATTGTGCTCCTTCACAGCTACACCCAAATTCCTGGGCATTTTTGTGAGCATTTGAATGTTTGATGGATTTTTTGAAATTTTCTTTGTCTTTGAATATTTCTTCTCCCTATTTCAATCAAGGGGGTGGAAGAGTTTATGGGTTTTTCTTAGTAGTTTTCCTAAACGTTCCATCTTTCTTCTATATAAATCTTCCTTAAAAAATGTTCAAATTTATGTTTGTGAAGGTTCGATCCTTGGAGACCGAATATCCCTTTTATTCAGATAGTAAGTTGATAAAAAATTTTTTACTGTATTGTTGTCCGGAGCCAATACAGATTCTTGAGACTGCAGAGAGGAGTGAAGAAGAAGATCTGTTTTTGGATTTTCTGATAGAAAATTTTCCTGTTGGTGAATATTTGTCTATTCCCAAACTACTATGTTTTGAAAAGGAGAATGATAGAGAAGGGTTAAGAGCTTATATAGGTAATATAAATCTATATTTTTGGTTTGTTGATTTTTGGTTCTTTACATAGTGCTGCTTTTGTTTGTAGGTGGACGGGTGCCTCATCTGAATACGTCTCGATTGCAATTTTTTTTTTGCATAAGAAAAAGGTGGTAGTGGTTCTGCAGTGGTAAAGGAGGGTGGTGGCGATGCTGCACATTCCACCATCCGACTTGCTGCGTCTTTGAAGAGGAAGAGAGATGAATCAGAGAAATCTTTGGAGGTCCTATCTGAGGAGGATAAGGACGCTAATGTGGGTGAAAAGTCGGTATTTGAGAGGCAGAGAAAACTCCATGGGTTTATCGAAGGGGTGAATCCACAGTCTCTATGGAGTGATCAGTTCCCGATTTCTGAGTTTGCTGACAAGGTTTTCCATTATCCTGGGGATATGCGGCTGACTCGCCGAATTGGTATGGAAGGGATGGGGAAGTTCATCCAAGTTAGTACCTTTATTGTTTCGTTGATTTATCTTCGATATATGTGTTCGTCATTGTTTATCTGTGTTATGTAGATTGTGGCTTTGCAGTTATTATGTGTTGGCTGTGCCACCAAGTTGTTAGGGGCAGAACAACAGGTTGTTGCTGATAAGGTTGTCAGCTTAGAGAAATCTGTGAAGGAGAAGGAGGATGTGATCATTGATGTGACCGCTAAGATAAAACGTGGAGAGGAGAAAATTGTGAAGTTTCAAGATCAGATTCGCCTTCTTCAAGGTGAAATAAAGAAAATGATAAGACAAAGGGTGAAATGACTTCTCGTATTCATGAATTGAAAGAGGAATGATTGGAAATGTTTGCTGCTGGATTTGACCGTGCTTTCAGCCAAGTCGTGTTGTTTTCGCCCGAGTTTGATATCAGGAAACTTGATGTTACTAAGATCTTGTCAGTGGAGAGCTTGTGGAAGATGAGGCAGGCGAGTAACATGATAAAAATGTTCATCCCCCCTCTTTAAGAAGAATTTGAATAGTTGTAATTTGAAACATATGAATTCGCCTGTTTGAAACATTTGGTTTGATTACCAATCTGAAATCGGTTTATTTTATAAAGTGTTTTGTCCGATGTATGGTGTCGGTTTGACTGTTTAGAATGTTTTGACTGCTAATTGCATGTTTATAGATGTTGTTTCCAAATTTTTGTCTTGTTAGTTTGAATGAAGTAATTATATAGAGATAGCGATGCAGGAATTTAGAGAGTGAAAGAATTTGCTTTATTTATATGAAAAATGACCTTTCGCCTTTTGAAAGGTGCGGAGTGGTCGGCCTCGTTAAAACCTGTCTGAGAAAAACCCTCCTTAGGGAAAAAATCCCGTGATCAGGAAAAAGAGTACCTGGCCACTCCGTCTTGTTTACAGAGAGAAGTTAGCTATAATAAAATTTCAATGATGAAATGTTCCAAGTGTTGGGTAAGGTCGTTCCATCTAGCATTTTGAGGCAATAAGCTCCTTTTCCGACGACCTTAGAAATTCAAAAAGGTCCTTCCCCAGTAGCAGCTAATTTTCCAAGTCCGGGAGGTTTCTAAACTTCTTCTATTTGCCTCAACACCAAGTCTCCTTGTTTTAGCGTTCTTGGTCATACTCTTTTGTTATACTGCTTTTGCATAGCCAATTGCATAGTTTTCTATCGGAGTGGAGTTAGGCATCGTTCCTTATTTATTGTATCAAGCTCGGCCAATCTTGCTCCTATGTTGGCGCTTTCATCAAAGTATTCGATCCGGGTTGAGCCTTGGCCGACTTCTATAGAAATCATACAGTCTATGCCGTATACTAAGCAGAACGGGGTTTTGTTTGTAGTAGATTGTAGTGTTGTGTTGTAGCTCCACAATATTTTTGGTATAAGCTCGACCCAGCATCCCTTAGCATCTGTTAATTTTTCTTTAAAGCCTGCAAAATGACTTTGTTAGCTGCCTCTGCGAGCCCGTTATTTTGTAGGTGCTCGACAGAGGAAAAACGATGTTTAATGTGAAGATCAATTAAAAATGAAGCAATTTTCTTATCAGTGAATTGTCGACCATTATCGGAAATAATTTCTCTAGGAAAACCATATCTACATATGATGGATTTCCAAATAAGCGTCTGTACTTTGTCTGATGTTATTTTTGTAAGTGGTTGTGCTTCTATCCATTTTGTGAAGTAATCAACTGCTATTCCGAGGATGTCCATCCCCTATTTGAAGAAAGGCCAACTAATGTCTGAAGTGTGCAATAATTCGGCCGGACTGTAGATGAGTGGTGCACATTTCTGGCATGCATCGCACTTCTATACTTTGTTCTTACAATCATTACGTAACGTCGGCTAATAGTATCCTACGCGTAAAATCCTTGTGGCCAGACTTCGACCCCCAGTGTGGTGGCCACAAATACCATCATGTACTTCTGCAATAGCAGCTTCTGCTTTAGCTTGGCCGAGACATTTGAGCAATGGTCGGGAGAATCCTCATTTGTATAGGACATCTCCCATGATAGTGTAATGGCTGGCTTTATGTCTGAATGATCTCGGGTTTTCATATTCTGGTATTTCTTTGGTTCTTAAATAGCAGATGAATGGGCTTTGCCAGTCCTCTTCCTGTGACACACTTAGAACAGATTTGATATCTAAACTTGGTTCTGTTAGTGTAAGATGAGACAATATGTTTGATGAATCAGTTACCCTAGATGTAGCTAACTTGGATAGAATATCGGCCCTACAGTTTTACTCTTTAGGTATATGGGATATTTCAAAGTTTTGAAAATGATGTATCATGTCTTTTGCCAAATTTAAATATTTCTCTAAGAGTGGATCTCTGATAAACCCCAATTTTGTGGTTTATCTTGTGCTTAATTTGGGGGATTTTATCAACTTTTCTCACATTTATTCAATGAAATAGCATGGTTTTGTAATTCTCCCTTGATTTGTGCTTAAATGTGAAAACATGCTTTTTAGGCCTTAAAATAGCTAAATTTAATCAACTTTAATTCCATTTGATGCCTTGATATGTTTGTTGAGTGATTTCAGGTTTATAGGGCAAGTATTGGATGGAAGAAGTGAGGAGAAAAGCATGCAAAGTGAGAGAACTCATGAAGAAATGAAGGAACCGTAAAGCTGTTAAGCCTGACCTCTTCGCACTCAATCAACCATAACTTAAGCTACAAAGGTCCAAATGAGGCGGTTCTAGTTGCGTTGGAAAGATAACATCTAGGGATTCGAAATGATATAAAATTTGCCATATGTTACTTCGCGTATAGGGGCGCGCACGCGCCATGTACGCGTGCGCGCTGATGCTGCTCGTGGTCCACTAAAGTGAAATCGCCCCCAGCGATTTCTGAAGCACTTTGGGCCCAACCCAACTCATTTCTAATGCTATTTCATGCAGAATTCAAGTTTGGGCAAGGGGGAGCAATTTTTTGGTAGTATAGCATCATGTAGGTTAGTTTCTAGAGAGATAAGCTCCCTCTTCTCTCTAGAATTAGGTTAGGTTAATCCATCTTAGATCTAGGTCCAATTTCATGTTTTCATCTTGTTTTCTTTATGAATTATTGCTTCTACTCTTTCATTCTCATGATTTGTAGTGTTAATTTTACTTTTATGCTTATTTTATGTTCATGAATACTCTTGTTGGATTTGGATCTTTTCTTTAATGCAAATTAATGTTTGATGTTCTTCTAAGGTTGATTTAAGTTGTGAATTTACTTTTCTTACAATTTGTAGTTGATAGATTTTACTATTTCTTGTCATTTATTATGCTTTCCTTTTATGCCTTCCAAGTGTTTGACAAAATGCTTGGTTGGGCTTTAGAGTAGCTTTTGAGCATTCTTGGCTTGGGAAGAGTAGTTGGGCAATCTTGAGTCATTAATACCTAATTTACATTGGTGATCTAGAGTTGTTAGTTAATATCATTTTCAATGACGCTAATCTTTTGCTAATTCAATTAGTAAGTTGATTAGGATTTTTTATTTGAGATTAACTAGTCTTGTTTGACTTTCTCTCATGGAAGATAACTTACACCTTCTTCCAATGTTGGGGATGACGAAATGAGATAGATTCTTGTCATTATTGTGATATGATTGATTAGTCTTGTTTGACATTCTCCCTATGTGAAGATAACATGATACCTTCTTCTATTTGTTGGAGTTGACTAAATAAGATGAATTAATCATTGTATCACTAGGATAGAAAGCCTATGATCTCAATCCTTGCCATGAATGTCTCTCTTTATTACTTGCTTTCTTTAATTGCTCGATTTACTTTCTTGTCAATAATTGAGCACTTCATTGCAATTCCTTGTGAGACGACCCGGAGTCTAAATACTTCGGTTATAAATTCATTGGGGTTTGTACTTGTGACAAAACCAAATTTTTGATTGGGAGGATTGTTTGTTGGTATAAAGCTATACTTGCAACGAGAATTCATTTATTTTGTGTGAAATTCTATACTGACACTCAATTTTTCTGAAAATCAAAATGGCGCCGTTGCCGTGGAGTTGCAATGGTGCTTTGTTATTGGCTATTGTGAATATGTGAATATGTTTGCCTTTTGCTTATTTCTTAGTTTTTGTTAGCCTTAGGACTTGTTGCTTATTTTTGTAGCTTTTGTTTTTATTTGCTATTGTGAATTCTCATCCCTTTGGCTATGAGTTTGGCTCAAATTATGTTGTAGGGAATGGAAGCTACAATGAGGATGTGCATCAAGGATGGAACAATCAAAGATGGGAGGAGCCTCAAGGGATTGATCAACCTTATTGGCAACAACCTCCTCTGGATTCTTATGGGTATAATTCTAATCCTAATGCATATCAATCTAATGGATGTGGTGACCCTTATTGTGATTGTCAACAACCACCACCACATGCGTATGAACCACCCCCTCAACATGATTTTGAACCACCTTACTCACAAGCCCCTTTTCACCAAACACTTCCATACGACCCTAATCCTTATCCACCATACCAACCACCTTTTGAACCATATGAACCATACATGGAACCACCACCATTCCAACACAATTACTCTCAAGAACCACCTCAATATACACCACCTCCATACCCTTACCAAGATGAACCAACTTCCAATTATGAAACTTTTCTCCCAAACAATGAACCTTCTTTTTCCATACCACCTCCAATGGATGATTCTCTCTAAGAATGTGTTAGTTCTTACATTCGAAGGCAAGACGAGAACCAAAAGGTGTTCAAGGAGTTAGAAGCCAAGATAGCTACCATAGCGGAAGCCGTTAGCAATATGGTCTCCTCCCAACTAAGCCTAAGCAACCAAGGCACTCCCATTGACGAATGTGGAGAAGCAATCAAGGGGCCTAGTGAGGGAGTCAGTTTAGAGCTTCAAGGTGTAGAAGAAGAATTGAAACAAGAATTGTCACAAGGGGAGGAAGTTAAGTGATGAGCGGATAATTTATACGCTTTTTGGCATTGTTTTTAGTATGTTTTTAGTAGGATCTAGTTACTTTTAGGGATGTTTTTATTAGTTTTTATGTTAAATTCACATTTTTGGACTTTACTATGAGTTTGTGTGTTTTTCTGTGATTTCAGGTATTTTTTGGCTGAAATTGAGGGACTTGAGCAGAAATCAGATTCAGAGGTTGAAGAAGGACTGCTGATGCTGTTGGATTCTGACCTCCCTGCACTCAAAGTGGATTTTCTGAAGCTACAGAACTCAAAATGGCACGCTTCCAATTGTGTTCGAAAGTAGACATCCAGGGCTTTCCAGAAATATATAATAGTCCATACTTTGGCCGAGTTTAGACGATGCAAAAGGGCATTGAACGCCAGTTCTATGCTGCAGTCTGGAGTTAAACGCTAGAAACACGTCACGAACCAGAGTTGAACGCCAAAAACACGTTACAACTTGGCGTTCAACTCCAGAAGAAGCCTCTGCACGTGTAAACTTCAAGCTCAGCCCAAGCACACACCAAGTGGGCCCCGAAAGTAGATTTATGCATCAATTACTTACTTCTGTAAAACCTAGTAGCTAGTTTAGTATAAATAGGACTTCTTATTTATCATCTTCGGATCATCTTTGATAAGTTTTATGCTATCTTAGACTTTCATGGGGGTTGGCCATTTGGCCATGCCTGGACCTTTCACTTATGTATTTTCAAACGGTAGAGTTTCTACACACCATAGATTAAGGTGTGGAGCTCTGCTGTTCCTCAAAGATAATGCAAAGTACTACTGTTTTTCTATTCAATTCAACTTATTCCGCTTCTAAGATATTCATTCGCACTTCAACATGAATGTGATGAACGTGACAATCATCATCATTCCCTATGAACACGTGCCTGACAACCACTTCCGTTCTACCTTCGATTGAATGGATATCTCTTGGATATCTAATACAGGGGACCGAGTCCGAGTTATTAAGTGTCTTCGTGGTATAAGTTAGAACCCATGGATGGCCATTCCTGAGATCCGGAAAGTCTAAACCTTGTCTGTGGTATTCCGAGTAGGATCTGGGAAGGGATGGCTGTGACGATCTTCAAACTCGCGAATGCTGGGCATAGTGACAGACGCAAAAGGATAGTAAATCCTATTCCAGTATGATCGAGAACCTCCAGATGATTAGCCATGCAGTGACAGCGCATTGGACCATTTTCTCAAGAGGGGATGGGAAGTAGCCATTGACAACGGTGATGCCCTACATAAAGCTTGCCATGGAAAGGAGTAGGATTGATTGGATGAAGACAGCAGGAAAGCAGAGGTTCAGAGGAACGAAAGCATCTCTGTGCGCTTATCTGAAATTCTCACCAATGATTTACATAAGTATTTCTATCTTTATTTTATGTTTATTTATTATTTATTTTCGAAAACTCCATAACCATTTAATATCCGCCTGACTGAGATTTACAAGATGACCATAGCTTGCTTCATACCAACAATCTCCGTGGGATCGACCCTTACTCACGTAAGGTTTTATTACTTGGACGACCCAGTGCACTTGCTGGTTAGTTGTGCGAAGTTGTGAAGTTATGTTTGGACCATGGTATTGTGCACCAGTTTTGGCGCCATTGCCAGGGAGAGAACGAGCAACAAATTTTACAACCTCAGAGTAACAATTTCGCATACCAAGTTTTTGGCGCCGTTGCCGGGGATTGTTCGAGTTTGGACAACTGACGGTTCATCCTGTTGCTCAGATTAGGTAATTTTCTTCTTATTTTGTTTTCAAAAATTTTTCAAAAATATTTTCAAAAAAATTTTATTTTTCTTTAGAATTTTTAAGAATGAATTCTAGTGTTTCATGATGATTTGTTGAATCCTGGCTGGCTGTAAAGCCATGTCCAAATTTTTTTGGACTGAGGATTCAACTAATGACTTCAATGCATGTAATAGCATACTAAAGCGTGGCTGGCTATTAAGCCATGTCTAACCCTTGGATTGGAGCTTTAGACTAAGAGTACAAGATTCCTGGAATTCATATTAAAAATTTTGAAATCCTTATTTTTCTTTTTCACATTAATTTTCGAAAAAAATCAAAAAAATTTATAAAATCATAAAAATAAAAAATATTTTGTGTTTCTTGTTTGAGTCTTGAGTCAATTTTAAGTTTGGTGTCAATTTCATTCTTTTTTTCAAAAAAATTTTATGCATTTTTCGAAGATTCATGCATTCATAGTGTTCTTCATGATTTTCAAGTTGTTCTTGGCCAGTCTTCTTGTTTGATCTTCATATTTTCTTGTTTTGTGTCTTTTCTTGTTTTTCATATGCATTCTTGCATTCATAGTGTCTATACATGAAAAATTTCTAAGTTTGGTGTCTTGCATGTTTTCTTTTCTTGAAAATTTTTAAAAATAAGTTCTTGATGTTCATCTTGACATTCATAGTGTTCTTGGTGTTCATCTTGACATTCATAGTGTTCTTGCATGCATCACATGTTTAGATCCAAAATTTTCATGCATTGCATCATTTTTCATGTTTTTCTCTCTCATCATTAAAAATTCAAAAATTAAAAAAATATCTTTCCTTTTTTCTCTCATAAATTTCAAAAATTTGGATTGACTTTTTCAAAAATTTTTAAAATCTAGTTGTTTCTTATGAGTCAAATCAAATTTTCAATTTAAAAATCTTATCTTTTTCAAAATTTTTTTCAAAAATCAAATCTTTTTCATTTTTCTTATTTATTTTAAAAAATTTTAAAAAAAATTTTCAAAAATCTTTTTCTTAATTTTATCTCATAATTTTCGAAAATATCATCAAAAATTAATGTTTTGATTCAAAAATTTCAAGTTTGTTACTTACTTGTTAAGAAAGATTCAAACTTTAAGTTCTAGAATCATATCTTGTGATTTCTTGTGAATCAAGTCATTAATTGTGATTTTAAAAATCAAATCTTTTTCAAAACTAATTTCAATCATATCTTTTCAAAAATATCTTTTTATCCTATCTTTTTCAAATATCTTTTCTAACTTCTTATCTTCTTATCTTTTCAAAATTGAATTTCAAAATCTTTTTCAACTAACTAATTGACTTTTTGTTTGTTTCTTAACTTTTTCAAAACTACCTAACTAACTATCCCTCTCTAATTTTCGAAAATACCTCCCTCTTTTTCAAAAATTCTTTTTAATTAATTAATTGTTTCAATTTTTTATTTTAATTTTATCTTAATTTTCAAAAATTATTAACCCTTTTTCAAAATTTATCTTCGAATTTCCCTCTCCCTCATCTTCTTCTATTTATTTATTTATTTACTAACACATCTCCTCATCTCAAATTACCGCTCCTATCCTCACCCTTGTGTTTGGATTCTCCTCCCTTCTCTTTCCTTACATTACATTCTCTTCTTTTCTTCTAATCACACAAAGGAATCTCTATACTGTGACATAGAGGATTCCATATTTTCTTTGTTATTTCCTTCTTTGTCATATGAGTAGGAGCAAGGACAAGAACATTCTTGTTGAAGCAGATTCTGAATCTGAAGGGACTCTGAAAAGGAAACTAAGAGAAGCTAAAATACAACAATCCAGAGACAACCTTACAGGAATTTTCGAACAGGAAGAGGAGATGGCAACCGAAAATAATAATAATGCAAAGAGGATGCTTGGTGACTTTACTGCACCTAATTCCAATTTACATGGAAGAAGCATCTCAATTCCTACCATTGGAGCAAACAACTTTGAGCTGAAACCTCAATTAGTTTCTCTGATGCAACAAAACTGCAAGTTCCATAGACTTCCATCTGAAGATCCTTTTCAGTTCTTAACTAAATTTTTGCAGATCTGTGATACTGTTAAGACTAATGGAGTAGATCCTGAAGTCTATAGGCTCATGCTTTTCCCTTTTGCAGTGAGAGACAGAGCTAGAATATGGTTGGATTCTCAACCTAAGGATAGCCTGAACTCTTGGGATAAGCTGGTCAAGGCTTTCTTAGCCAAGTTCTTTCCTCCTCAAAAGCTGAGTAAGCTTAGAGTGGATGTTCAAACCTTCAAACAGAAAGAAGGTGAATCCCTCTATGAAGCTTGGGAGAGATACAAGGAACTGACCAAAAAGTGTCCTTTTGACATGCTTTCAGAATGGACCATCCTGGATATATTCTATGATGGTCTGTCTGAATTAGCTAAGATGTCATTGGATACTTCTGCAGGTGGATCCATTCACCTAAAGAAAACGCCTGCAGAAGCTCAAGAACTCATTGACATAGTTGCTAATAACCAGTTCATGTACACTTCTGAGAGGAATCCTGTGAGTAATGGGACGCCTCAGAAGAAGGGAGTTCTTGAAATTGATACTCTGAATGCCATATTGGCTCAAAATAAAATATTGACTCAGCAAGTCAATATGATTTCTCAGAGTCTGAATGGAATGCAAGCTGCATCCAACAGTACTCAAGAGGCATCTTCTGAAGAAGAAGCTTATGATCCTGAGAACCCTGCAATAGCAGAGGTAAATTACATGGGTGAACCCTATGGAAACACCTATAACCCCTCATGGAGAAATCACCCAAATCTCTCATGGAAGGATCAAAAGCCTCAACAAGGCTTTAATAATGGTGGAAGAAACAGGTTTAACAATAGCAAGCCTTTTCCATCATCCACTCAGCAACAGATAGAGAACTTTGAACAAAATACCTCTAATTTAGTAAATTTAGTCTCTGATCTATCTAAGGCCACTCTGAGTTTCATGAATGAAACAAGGTCCTCCATTAAAAATTTGAAGGCACAAGTGGGCCAGCTGAGTAAAAGGATCACTGAAATCCCTCCTAGTACTCTCCCAAGCAATACAGAAGAAAATCCAAAGGGAGAGTGCAAGGCCATTGAATTGACCATCATGGCCGAACCCACAAGAGGGGAGAAGGACGTGAATCCCAGTGAGGAAGACCTCCTAGGACGTCCAATGATCAATAAGGAGTTTCCCTTTGA
Organism: Arachis hypogaea; assembly: GCF_003086295.3. Taxonomy (NCBI): domain Eukaryota; kingdom Viridiplantae; phylum Streptophyta; class Magnoliopsida; order Fabales; family Fabaceae; genus Arachis; species Arachis hypogaea. The sequence continues at coordinate 126,470,425 of NC_092048.1, forward strand.
GGAACCAAAGGACTCTGAGGCTCATCTGGAGACCATAGAGATTCCATTGAACCTCCTTATGCCCCTCATGAGCTCTGATGAGTATTCTTTTTCTGAAGAGAATGAAGATGTTACTGAAGAGCAAGTTGCCAAGTTCATTGGTGCAATCATGAAGCTGAATGCCAATTTATTTAGTAATGAGACTTGGGGAGATGAACCTCCCCTGTTCACCAATGAACTAAATGCATTGGATCAACTGAGATTGCCTCAGAAGAAACAGGATCCTGGAAAGTTTCTAATACCTTGTACCATAGGCACCATGACCTTTGAGAAGGCTCTATGTGACCTTGGGTCAGGAATAAACCTCATGCCACTTTCTGTAATGGAGAAACTGGGAATCTTTGAGGTATAAGCTGCTAAAATCTCATTAGAGATGGCAGACAATTCCAGAAAACAGGCTTATGGACAAGTAGAGGACATATTAGTAAAGGTTGAAGGCCTTTACATCCCTGCTGATTTCATAATCCTAGATACTGGGGAGGATGAGGATGAATCCATCATCCTTGGAAGACCCTTCCTAGCCACAGCAAGAGCTGTGATTGATGTTGACAGAGGTGAACTAGTCCTTCAATTGAATGAGGACTCCCTTGTGTTTAAAACTCAAGGACATCCTTCTGTGAACATGGAAAAGAGGCACAGTAAGCTTCTCTCAGTACAGAGTCAACTAAAGCCCCCACAGTCAAACTCTAAGTTTGGTGTTGGGAGGCCACAACCAAGCTCTAAGTTTGGTGTTGAACTCCCATATCCAAACTCTAAGTTTGGTGTTAGGAAGTCTCAACAATGCTCTGAACATCTGTGAGGCTCCATGAGAGCCCACTGTCAAGCTATTGACATTAAAGAAGCACTTGTTGGGAGGCAACCCAATTTTTATTTATCTAATTTTATTTTTATTTCTATTGTTCTTTCATGTTTTATTAGGTTCATGATCACGTGGAGTCACAAAATAAATCAAAAAATTAAAAACAGAATCAAAAACAGCAGAAGAAAAATTACACCCTGGAGGAAGGACTTACTGGCGTTTAAACGCCAGTAAGGAGCATCTGGCTGGCGTTCAATGCCAGAACAGAGCATGGATCTGGCGTTGAACGCCAAAAACAAGCAACATCCTGGTGTTCAGACGCCAGGAATGCACATTGAGGAAAGCTGGCGCTGAACGCCAGAAACATGCTGCATCTGGGCGCTGAACGCCCAGAACAAGCATCAATTCGGCGTTTAAACGCTAGAATTGCATGCAAAAGCATTTTACATGCCTAATTAGTGCAGGGATGTAAATCTTTGACATCTCAAGATCTGTGAACCTCACAGGATCATCTCAGGATCTGTGGACCCCACAAGATCCCCACCTTCCCTCCTCATAATCCTAGATCACCCTCTCCCAAGAACCCTTCACCACTCACCTCCATATCTTCTTCTTCTTCTTCTTCTATTCTTTCTTCTTTTGCTCGAGGACGAGCAACATTCTAAGTTTGGTGTGGTAAAAGCATAAGCTTTTTGTTTTTCCATTACCATTGATGGCACCTAAGACCAGAGAAACCTCTAGAAAAGGGAAAGGGAAGACAAAAGCTTCCACCTCCGAGTCATGGGAGATGGAGAGATTCATCTCAAGGGTCTATAGCTCAGTGGTAGAACATTTGACTGCAAATCAAGAGATCCCTGAGATACCTTAGGGGATGCACTTTCCTCCACAGAACTTTTGGGAGCAAATCAACACCTCCCTAGGAGAATTAAGTTCCAACATGGGATAATTAAGGGTGGAACATCAAGAGCACTCCATCATCCTCCATGAAATTAGAGAAGATCAAAAAGCAATGAGGGAGGAGCAACAAAGACAAGGAAGAGACATAGAAGAGCTCAAGGACATCATTGGTTACTCAAGAAGGAAACGCCATCATCACTAAGGTGGACTCATTCCTTGTTCTTAAATTTTCTGTTTTTCGTTTTCTTCATGTTAAGTGCTTATCTATGTTAGTGTCTTATTACATGATCATTAGTATTTAGTAACTATGTCTTAAAGTTATGAATGTCCTATGAATCCATCACCTCTCTTAAATAAAAAATATTTTAATTCAAAAGAACAAGAAGTACATGAGTTTCGAATTCATCCTTGAAAATAGTTTAATTATTTTGATGTGGTGGCAATACTTTTTGTTTTCTGAATGAATGCTTGAACAGTGCATATGTCTTTTTGAAGTTGATGTTTATGAATGTTAAATATGTTGGCTCTTGAAAGAATGATGACAAGGAGACATGTTATTTGATAATCTGAAAAATCATAAAAATGATTCTTGAAATAAGAAAAAGCAGTGAATACAAAAGCTTGCAGAAAAAAAAAGGCGAAAATAAAAAAAAAGAGAGAAAAAGCAAGCAGAAAAAGCCAAAAGCTCTTAAAACCAAAAGGCAAGAGCAAAAAGCCAATAACCCTTAAAACCAAAAGGCAAGGGTAAATAAAAAGAACCCCAAGGCTTTGAGCATCAGTGGATAGGAGGACCTAAAGGAATAAAATCCTGGCCTAAGCGGCTAAATCAAGCTGTCCCTAACCATGTGCTTGTGGCGTGAAGGTGTCAAGTGAAAACTTGAGACTGAGCGGTTAAAGTCAAGGTCCAAAGCAAAAGAAGAGTATGCTTAAGAACCCTGGACACCTCTAATTGGGGGCTGAGTCACAATCTGAAAAGGTTCACCCAATTATGTGTCTGTGGCATTTATGTATCCGGTGGTAATACTGGAAAACAAAGTGCTTAGGGTCACGGCCAAGACTCATAAAGTAGCTGTGTTCAAGAATCAACATACTGAACTAGGAGAATCAATAACACTATTTGAACTCTGAGTTCCTATAAATGCCAATCATTCTGAACTTCAATGGATAAAGTGAGATGCCAAAACTATTCAAGAGGCAAAAAGCTACAAGTCCGGCTCATCTGATTGGAGCTATGTTTCATTGATAGTTTGGAATTTATAGTATATTCTCTTCTTTTTATCCTATTTGATTTTCAGTTGCTTGGGGACAAGCAACAATTTAAGTTTGGTGTTGTGATGAGCAGATAATTTATACGCTTTTTAGCATTGTTTTTAGTAGGATCTAGTTACTTTTAGGGATGTTTTTATTAGTTTTTATGTTAAATTAATATTTCTGGACTTTACTATGAGTTTGTGTGTTTTTCTGTGATTTAAGGTATTTTCTGGCTGAAATTGAGGGACTTGAGCAGAAATCAGATTCAGAGGTTGAAGAAGGACTGCTGATGCTGTTGGATTCTGACCTCCCTGCACTCAAAGTGGATTTTCTGGAGCTACAGAACTCAAAATGGTGCGCTTCCAATTGCGTTGGAAAGTAGACATCCAGGGCTTTCCAGAAATATATAATAGTCCATACTTTGGCCAAGTTTAGATGACGAAAAAGGGCGTTGAACGCCAGTTCTATGCTGTAGTCTGGAGTTAAACGCCAGAAACACGTCACGAACCAGAGTTGAATGCCAAAAACACGTTACAACTTGGCGTTCAACTCCAGAAGAAGCCTCTGCACGTGTAAACTTCAAGCTCAGCCCAAGCACACACCAAGTGAGCCCCGAAAGTGGATTTATGCATCAATTACTTACTTCTATAAACCCTAGTAGCTAGTTTAGTATAAATAGGACTTCTTATTTATCATCTTCGGATCATCTTTGATCAGTTTTATGCTATCTTAGACTTTCATGGGGGCTGGCCATTCGGCCATGCCTGGACCTTTCACTTATGTATTTTCAAACGGTAGAGTTTCTACACACCATAGATTAAGGTGTGGAGCTCTGCTGTTCCTCAAAGATTAATGCAAAGTACTACTGTTTTTCTATTCAATTCAACTTATTCCGCTTCTAAGATATTCATTCGCACTTCAACATGAATGTGATGAACGTGACAATCATCATCATTCCCTATGAATGCGTGCCTGACAACCACTTCCGTTCTACCTTCGATTGAATGGATATCTCTTGGATATCTAATACAGGGGACCGAGTCCGAGTTATTAAGTGTCTTCGTGGTATAAGTTAGAACCCATGGATGGCCATTCCTGAGATCCGAAAAGTCTAAACCTTGTCTGTGGTATTCCGAGTAGGATCTGGGAAGGGATGGTTGTGACGATCTTCAAACTCGCGAATGTTGGGCGTAGTGACAGACGCAAAAGGATAGTAAATCCTATTCCAGTATGATCGAGAACCTCCAAATGATTAGCCATGCAGTGACAGCGCATTGGACCATTTTCTCAAGAGAGGATGGGAAGTAGCCATTGACAACGGTGATGCCCTACATAAAGCTTTCCATGGAAAAGAGTAGGATTGATTGGATGAAGACAGCAGGAAAGCAGAGGTTCAGAGGAACGAAAGCATCTCTGTGCGCTTATCTGAAATTCTCACCAATGATTTACATAAGTATTTCTATCTTTATTTTATGTTTATTTATTATTTATTTTCGAAAACTCCATAACCATTTAATATCCGCCTGACTGAGATTTACAAGATGACTATAGCTTGCTTCATACCAACAATCTCCGTGGGATCGACCCTTACTCACGTAAGGTTTTATTACTTGGACGACCCAGTGCACTTGCTGGTTAGTTGTGCGAAGTTGTGAAGTTATGTTTGGACCATGGTATTGTGCACCATTTTTGGCGCCATTGCCAGGGAGAGAACGAGCAACAAATTTTACAATCTCAGAGTAACGATTTCGCATACCATTAAGACAATTGAGCCGGAAGAAGTGGTTGAAGCCTTTGAAGAGGTTGACCAAGAGATGGATTCAATCATTGAAGAATTCTTATGTACAATTGAATCCTCTCCAATTGGGTTTGACATAGAGGGTAAGGAAGAAAATACCTCACGTCCCATGCCCTTGGTAAGCAATGAAGAAGAGATTGAATTGGAAGGAAGCTACCAAGAGGAAGAGGTTGAGCAAGAAGCAAGTGTCATCATTGAAGATAATTCTACACCAACCAATGAGTCTCTTGGAATTGATGGATCTCCCTCATTGTGCTATGAAATTGATGACAAGGAGGACCGTGCACAACCTCCAACACATGGTTTGAGCAATGAAGGGTGTATAAAAGAAGTTGGTGAGCAAGGAATTGAAATTGAAGAAGCTTGCAAAGAGGTGGAGGTAGTCAAGAAGGAGCACAAGGGCGTAGACCTCGCATTGGCTAAGTGTGGGGAGGTCCCCCTTCCTAAGTCACCGTCCTACACAACATTCAAGTGGGTAAAATTCTTATCTCTAATCTTTACTTTCCCGCTTGAATATGTTTTGATTGAGACGGATGGGCAACTTAGAGCTCTTTGTGGGGTTAAGAGCAAAAGAGAATTTATTAGTGGGTGGAAATGCCAATCAAGGTTCCTTATGGTTGGAAACTCAAAGTCTAAGTGCAATGGTTGGTATAGTTCTCAACTAAAAGGGTCTAGGAAGATGCTTTGGTGTTTACTTGAGAATTCGGATCACTTCTCACCCAATTGGAATTGTGATGATCAACTTGAAGATGGGTGTAGAAACAAGATTTGGGATCCGAGAATATATGAAGACCAATTTTGGAAGCCCTTAGCTTGTGTGGAACTTCATCAAAGCTTGGTGCCATTGATCTTGAATTTTGGAGCTTACTTGAAGTCCAAGCATGGGTGGAAGTTTCAAGATGAGTTCAAGCATAAGCCACCATGACAAGGAGCTTCCCAAATGTCCAACTTAAGGACTTAAACCAAAAGTGTTAGGTGAGACACACCCCACCATGGTAAACTCTTTCTATTCTTTTGTAAATATAATCAATGGATGAATTGAGCTGCTATTGTTAGGTAGTTTTCTTCTTCGCATACTCTTGTTTTAATATTTTGGTTGTTGGTTTGTTTGATTAGATTTATGCCTTAAGTTTGTAGCTTAGTTTGTTGAGTTTATTTGGTAGTTTAGTATGCCCAATAAGGTTTCATGGTGTTTGGGTAGCTGTTTGGAGGTTTGGAATGCTTGGTTTGGTGTAAGAACTTGGAAAAATTTTGAAAAACAGAGCACCAACCTGCACGTGCGCGCACCTGGCGCGTACGCGCGCATCAAACATTTTCGACCATCCACGCGGGCGCGCCATGTGCACGGACGCGTGGATTGAAAAATCTCACCCCTCCATACATTGACCCGAGACTTGCGCCTACACTGCGCCAGCACCATGCCTAAAGCATAAACCACCCGCGCGTGCGCGCACCTGGCGCGTACGCGTCCTTGAAGCTAATTGCGCAATGCGCACGCACGCACGCTGTGCGCGTGCACGCCGATAGCGCCACCTGCCCTCCTGGTACATGTTCCAGAGAGTTATGCCTAGTTTGTGCCTATTCTGTGCCTGCAACCCATGCGTGCGCGCACCTGGCGCGTACGCGTCCTTTGGCCAAACTGCGCATCGGCGCGTAAGCGTGCATGACGCGTCCGCGCCGGTAAAAAAAAAATTCTTTTCTTCCATTTTCTTTTATTGCATTTGCTTATTTTCATTTATTGCATTTTAATTTTGTTTTTATAGCTTGTTCTTATCTTCTTTTCTAAGTTTCTTATTTTAATAATGGTGTTGAATTTTCTTACTCAATTGTTGAGAATTTCTTGATTAATCTTGGTGCTTCTTGACTTGTTTGACACTGTTGGGTGATGAAACTTTTAAATCAATGCTCAATCTTGTATGACTCTTATATTCTTTGTGCATTGATATGAACTTGCATGTCCTTCATGACCCACTCTTTCTAGTTGAACTTTATGCTTTTGAGTGCTCTTCATGCTTTAACTTTGTTCTTGCATCAAGTATTAGTTAATATGACTTTGCTTGAATTGCTTTCTCACTCACATGTTGTAGCTACCATGTATTTGAGAACCTTACTCTTATTTGGCATTAGCCCCCGCCTATGTTTTATTTGCTTTAATATCTTTGTTGTGGGCTTAATTTCCTTTCTTTCTCTTTCCTTTTAGGTTGGCCACCAAGAAGGAATAGGAGGGAAAAGTTCTAAATGGAGCAACAAACGAGTTCACCTGCACAACCTTTTGAAGAAACTCATCAATTGTAGCAACCCATCCACCTTGCTCTTCTTTGCATGTACCGAGGACGGTACAAATTTCTAAGTGTGGGGAGGTCGTCCGACCGATCTCCATGGGTAACAATTTCCTTTTTCAACAATAATTCTTGATTTTCTTTGTTAGATTAGTTGTTGCATTGCATGATAGATTGCATGTTAGTTAGAATTTGTACATATTTTTACCACTTCTTTTTATGTTAGGACTACTTGGTTAGGGTGATGATATCTTTTCCAAGAAAAAAATTGTTTTAGGGCACCCTACCAATTTGAAAAAAAAAAATTTGTGTGAACTTGCTTGAAGAATTTATTTTGGAACATGGTTTTTGAGCTAAGAACACAAGCATGTAAGTTTTGAGCCCAATGGTGTGGTTACATTTTATAACCACTTATTTTCATTCTTGTGTGTATTATTCTCTCTCTATGATTGTAATCTTTGGTTTGTTTGATTCTTTATGTCCATTATTCCATGTATACATGCATTTATATGATTGAGGCCATCATTTCATTTAACTCACTTACCCAAATAGCCTACCTTTCATCAACCATTGTTAGCCAAATTTGAGCTTATTGAATCCCTTTTGTTCTTAATTTTAGCACATCACTACCCCTAAGTGAAAAACAATAAATATCCTTAATTTGGATCCTTGATTAGCTCAGGCTAGTGAGGGTGTGTATCATTTAGGTATGGAAAACTTGGGACATTGGTTGAGAGGAAAGTGTGTTTTTGTATTTTTGTTGAAGATTTTTGGGAATTGGATACATGCTTATACATTAAATATGTAAAACCATATGCATTGATACGTTTGTATATACTTAAAAAAAATACATATATATATATATATGAAAGAAAAAAAATATAGAAAAAGAAAAAAAAAAGAGAAAAAGAAATAAAAAGGGGACAAAAATGCCCCAAAGTAAAGTTTAATAAAAATCAATGCATATGGAATGTGAATTAAAAAGAATGCATGAGTATGTGAAAAAGTGGGAATCATGGGTAGCTAGGTTGTGTATTAGAATTGTATAGGTTGTTATATGTATTTGGTGAGAGCTTAGGTTAATCAAAGATTCAAATTTCAAGCTCACTTGACCATATGTATCCCTACCTTTACCCTAGCCCCATTACAACCTATGAATAAGACCTCATGATGAGTGTATGCATGCATTGAATAATTGTTGATTGTTAGATGAAAAACAAATCATGGAAAGCATGATTAGAAGAGAATTAAGTGGATCGACCCTATATACTTGAGTGACTAGAGCGGATACACTTCCGGTGAGGGTTCGATGCTCAATTCCTTGTTCCTGGCTTTCACGAACTTTCTTCTTGCAAGTCTATTTGAACTTCATTTTGATATTTGAATTGGTAGAGTTTGTGAGTCATCATATGACCTTTGCCCTACTTGCTTATGTATATTCTTGGAGATTGATTTGCTTTTAACCAAGTAGGTAGAAGCATTTTGCATTTAGTTGCATGCATGTAGATAGGTTTATATAGTTTCTTTGCATTGAATAAATGTTCATACCCTTTTCTTGTCCTTCTTTATTCTTAGCATGAGGACATGCTTGGTTTAAGTGTGGAGAGATTTGATAAACCCCAATTTTGTGGTTTATCTTGTGCTTAATTTGGAGGATTTTATCAACTTTTCTCACATTTATTCAATGAAATAGCATGGTTTTGTAATTCTCCCTTGATTTTGTGCTTAAATGTGAAAACATACTTTTTAGGCCTTAAAATAGCTAAATTTAATCCACTTTAATTCCATTCGATGCCTTGATATGTTTGTTGAGTGATTTCAGGTTCATAGGGCAAGTATTGGATGGAAGAAGTGAGGAGAAAAGCATGCAAAGTGGGAGAACTCATGAAGAAATGAAGGAACCGTAAAGCTGTCAAGCCTGACCTCTTTGCACTCAATCGACCATAACTTGAGCTACAAAGATTCAAATGAGGCGGTTTCAGTTGCGTTGGAAAGCTAACATCCGGGGCTTTGAAATGATATAAAATTTGCCATATGTTGCTTCGCGTATAGGGGCGCACATGTGCCATGTACGCGTGCGCACCGATGCTGCTCGTGGCCCACTAAAGTGAAATTGCTCTCAGCGATTTCTGAAGCACTTTGGGCCCAACCCAACTCATTTTTGATGCTATTTCATGCAAAATTCAAGTTTGGGTAAGGGAGAAGCAATTGTTTGGTAGTATAGCATCATGTAGGTTAGTTTCTAGAGAGAGAAGCTCCCTCTTCTCTCTAAATTAGGTTAGGTTAATCCATCTTAGATCTAGGTCCAATTTCATGTTTTTATCTTGTTTTCTTTATAAATTCTTGCTTCTACTCTTTCATTCTCATGATTTTTAGTGTTAATTTTACTTTTATGCTTCTTTTATGTTTATGAATACTCTTGTTGGATTTGGATCTTTTCTTTAATGTAAATTAATGTTTGATGTTCTTCTAAGGTTGATTTAAGTTGTGAATTTACTTTTCTTGTAATTTGTAGCTGATAGATTTTACTATTTCTTGTCATTTATTATGATTTCCTTTTATGCCTTCCAAGTGTTTGACAAAATGCTTGGTTGGGCTTTAGAGTAGCTTTTGAGCATTCTTGGCTTGGGAAGAGTAATTAGGCAATCTTGAGTCATTAATACCCAATTTACATTGGTGATCTAGAGTTGTTAGTTAATATCATTTTTAATGATGCTAATCTTTTGCTAATTCAATTAGTAAGTTGATTAGGATTTTTGATTTGAGATTAACTAGTCTTGTTTGACTTTCTCTCATGGAAGATAACTTACACCTTCTTTCAATGTTGGGGATGACGAAATGAGATAGATTCTTGTTATTATTGTGATATGATTGATTAGTCTTGTTTGACATTCTCCCTATGTGAAGATAACATGATACCTTCTTCCATTTGTTGGAGTTGACTAAATAAGATGAATTAATCATTGTATGACTAGGATAGAAAGCCTATGATCTCAATCCTTGCCATGAATGTCTCTCTTTATTACTTGCTTTCTTTAATTGCTTGATTTACTTTCTTGTCATTTATTTTCTTACAAAAATATAAAATCAAACCCCCCTTGCATTTTCATAGCCAATAATTGAGCACTTTATTGCAATTCCTTGTGAGACGACTCAGAGTCTAAATACTTCGGTTATAAATTCATTGGGGTTTGTACTTGTGACAAAACCAAATTTTTTATTGGGATGATTGTTTGTTGGTATAGAGCTATATTTGTAACGAGAATTCATTTATTTTGTGTGAAATTCTATACCGACACTCAATTTTTCTTAAAATCAATCTCGTACTTGAAAATGACCAGTTATCTATTGCAATACGAGGAAAGAGTCACAATATACCTTTAGATTTTTGACTTCTATTTTCCTTGCTAGTCTTAGGCCTGCTAGCAATGCTTCGTACTCGGCTTGATTATTAATTTATTGACTGCTCAGCATGTATGCCGATGTTATCTTTGAGTAGGATTCCAGCTCCACTTCCGCTTTCATTTGATGCACCATCTATATAGTTCCCATTCTGTGATTGTACTTTCTGCATTGGTGAATTCTAAAGTGAAATCGGCTAAGGCTTGTGCTTTGGGAGATTCTTGTAATTGATAATAGATATCAAATTCGAAGAGTTCTATTGACCATTTTGTGAGTCATCCTGCTAGGTCAGACTTTGACAATATTTGTCGTAACGGGCGGCCAGTCCAAACAACTATTTGGTGTGTTTGGAAATAATGCCGCAAATGCCGAGCTGTAATGATTAAGCCAAACATCAATTTTTCTATTGCTGGATATCTTGTCTCGGCGTTCTATAGGATTTTGCTGACAAAATATACTGGATGCTATTCTTTTTCTGTCTCTGTTACAAGTACGGAACTGACTGTGTTAGTAGAAATTGAAAGATATAAGTAAAGAGGCTTACCTTGCTGAGGTTTTTGGAATATAGGTGGTGAACCTAGAAGGTTTTTGAATTCGGTAAAGACTTTTTCATATTCATCTGTCCAGACAAACTTTTTGGCCTTTCTCAAGGTGTTGAAGAAGTGATATGACTTGGCAGCTGCTGCGGGTAGGAATCGTGACAGGGCTGCTAGGCGGCCAATGAGTTGCTACACTTCCTTAATTGACCAAGGTGATTGCATCTGTATTATGGCCTGAAATTTGTCAATGTTGGCTTCTATCCCCCTGTTTGTTAGTAAAAATACGAGAAATTTGCCTTCATGTACTCCAAATGCACATTTTTTTGGATTTAACCTCATATTGTACTTTTAGAGTTGTTGGAAAATTTTGCTAAGGTCGGCTTTATGTTGTTGTTCCAAGCTTGATTTGACTACCATGTCATCAACATATATTTCAATATTTCGGCCAATCTGATCTTTGAAGACCTTGTCCATTAATCGTTGATAGGTTGCTCTTGCATTTTTCAGCCCAAGAGGCATGACTTTATAACAAAAGTTACCTTAATCGGTTACGAATGCTGTTTTGTCCTCGTCGTCCGGGTCCATTAGTATTTGATTGTAGCTGGAATAGGCATCCATGAAGCTGAGCACTTGAAATCCCGATGTGTCATCCACACACATACGCCATTTTCCCGAGCTCTTCTTTACCATTACCATGTTGGCTAGCCATGAGGAGAATTGTAGTTCTCGAATGAAACCTGCATCAAGTAGTTTTTGCGTCTCTGCCATTGCTGCATTTCTTCTCTCCGTGCCCAAGTTTCGCTTCTTTTGTCTTATAGGTCGGACATTAGGATTGACTGCTAGCTTATGGCATATGAAGTTCGGGTCAATTCCTGGCATGTCAGCAGGTGTCCATGCAAAAAGATTGGAATTGGACCTTAATATTTCAATCAGATCTTGTTTTGTTCCTGTAGAGAAAACAGAACCAATGTTAGTAAATTAGTTTGCTTTCCCTAGTTATACCTTTTCTAGGTCGTCCATTGAGGTAGGAAGACTGTTATTGCTCCTTGGATCCAACTCATCCATGGTTGGAAGGCTCTCTGAGTTGTAAATAGAATGGATTCTTGGGATAGTCTCCTTTGGAATGGCCTTCAAACTTGCATTGTAGCATTGCCGAGCTTCTTTGTGATCGGCTTTGTGATCGGCGTGCACCATTGCCACTATGTTGTCCTGCACAGGAAACTTAACACAAAGGTGAACCGTAGAGACAATAGCTCCAAAAGAGTTAAGGGACGGATGTCTCAAAATAATATAATAAAGGCTAGTGTAATTAACTACTAAAAATTGAATATCTATAGTTTTTGAGTTCAGAGACTCCCCTAGTGTCGTTCTCAACCATACATAACCTGATATAGGGACTCTTTCTCCATAGAACCCTACCAATTCTCTGGCTGAGGGTTGTAGTGCTTTGTCGTTAAGCTACATCTTTTTTAAGGTGGAGTAGAACAATACGTTGGCACTGCTCCCTGGATCGAGGATAACCTTTTTTACTGTTAGCTCCCCCTTGCGGATTGAGATCACCACTGGATCATCCAAGTTTGGACACTGTGACTTGAAGTCAAATGCATCGAAAGCAATTTGGGCAGCTAGAGCTGAGGTGTGCATCTCTTGACGAGATCCTTCCATTGTCATCATGGCTCGGTAGCTTCGTTTCCTAGCTGTATTAGTTGTTCCTCCTCCTGCAAAGCCACCTGAAATATAATTTATTACCCCTTTCAAAGCAGGGGTTTCGACCACCCCGTGCCATTTTCCTTTGTCTTTGTGATTCGAACTGTTGTTCGATTTGTCATTGTCTCTGGTTGCTTCCTTTTGATTTATGGATGTAACATATTTATCTAGCAACCTCTGCCTGGCTAAACTCTCCAATAGGTCTTTGGCCACTACACATTCATCTATGGTATGGTCGTATTTTTGGTGGAACGCGCAGTGTTTGCTCCTGTCAACGTATTTCTGATCTTGATATGTTCCTATTTTGCTTGACGGCTTTATCAATTTGTTGTGTAGAATTTCTTTAATTATATCCTCTCTCTTGGTGTTGAATTTGGTGTACAAATCAAATTTTGGCATTAATTTGAAAGGTTTCTTGAGGTCTCTGTTCCAAGATCTGTGTGATCTTTCTTCCTCTTTTCAGGATGGTGGTTTCTCCATTCTCCGAGCTTCTCTTAGTTCTTCGACTTCCATTTGTCTGGTTGCTTTATCTCGGAATTCTTCCAGTGTCTTCGGCATTGCCACTGTGATTGCTTCCTGAAACTTTCCAAGTCGGAGGCCACTTTTTATTGCATGTAAGTATACCTCCGAATTGAGGTCTGGGATTTTCATAGCCGCCGTTGTGAATTGTGTCATGTAGTCTTTTGGGCTTTCATATTGTCCCTGCTTGATTGTGCTGAGATAGTCTGAATCACGCACGTAAATTTTTGACACTGCAAAGTTGTTTATGAACAACTTGGCGAATTCGTCAAAACTGGAGATTCAATGTGTAGGCAAATTAGAAAACCACAGTAAAGCAGCTCCATCTAAAAAAGTAGGAAAAGATTGGCACAAGATAGGGTCGGAATCACTATTAAGGAACATCATAGATTTAAATTTTGTGACGTGCATTTTGGGATCTCCGATCCCCTTGTATGGTGCTAGTGTCATTGAGAGCGTGAAATTTTTAGGCGTTTCAAAATTCATTATTTCTTCGGAGAAGGGACCGATTCTTCGCCTTCTAGATTTGGGGGGTGCTCTGCCTTTCTTTGCGTTTGACTCAGATTGGTGTTCGTCATGGAGGTCATCATTGACCTTTTTATGCTCATTCTTCTCTTCGTCATTATTCTGTTTCGCCGCTAACAGCTCGGCCATTCGTTGGTTTTCCACCTTTAAAGCAGTGTTTGCTGCCAAGAGTTCAGCATTAGTTCGGTTAGCATAAGGAGTAACTGAATGATTTGTCATTGCTTGAACCCTGCGAAGAAAAGAAAACACAGGAAAAGTTAGTAAAGTGTTAGGTCAAACTGGAAACGAGGTTGGGCCCCACGGTGGACGCCAAATGTTCTGGCAATGATACTTTCTCCAAATTATACGTCGGCTTTCGCTTCTGGAATGCAGTATCCCGCGAACTCGGACCCAAGTGTGGTATTTGCAAAAAGGACTCGGACGCTCAAATCAATAAAAAAATCTCTAAGAAAAATGAGTATAAAGTCGTTGTTGCGTTGTTTTTGTTCTCTGCCTTTTGTCGTCGGCCTACCTCCTGATTTATAGTGGTTTGGGCTGAATCATTCGTCGGTTTGAGTCGAAATATTCATGGCCGACTTGAAGGCGAGATTTGGGAGAAAAGTTTGTTGTGATAGAGAGTTATTCATATTTGAATTTGTTTGATCAAGCCAAGGTATAATCTGTTTCTTCCGATGTATTGGGATACAATACAATTCCATTTCACCATTGGTATGATGATGAGCTGAGATTGTTCATGATGAAGTGATGTTATTACGCCCAGTCTGATTTATTGTGATTGATGGTCTTATTTATATGTTCCTTTGATTATAAGTTTAGGAATGTCACGTTTATGGAACTCGTATGCAATGTATTTTACCTCAGTTGAAGGTTAGTGTATGTTGAGTACAGTGGAGCGTATGAAACTGAATGAATGAGAAGTGTAACATAATAGAGTTTGTTTTTTGTATAGCTGTCAAGTTGGTTAGTTTGTTAGACATAATTATAGCACTATTAGTTAGTAATTTATTTTCCCTTTTGCTATATATATTGTAATTGGTACTCAGTACTCTGTGGTGGTTTTTTTAATCAATTATTCTCTCTTTTCACTTCTTTCTAATTCTTCTTCCATTACTTTAAATTTCAATGACCTGAGAGTACATCACCGACCTTCTTATTTTCTTATAATTATTTTTGTAATTCACTTGAATTTTAAGCTTGGTATCATTTTACATGGTATCAGAGCGAGAAGATCCAACTATGGCAGATAATTTATCTAATCCGAATGCAAGCCCTTCATCAAATTCCGCTGCAGATTTTGAGAATTTCACCGCTTTCATGCGTCAATTCTCTCAGTTCCAGGCACATCTTGGCAGATCTAGTTCCTCTTCTGCAATTTCTGATCCGATTAGCCCTTATTTTCTTCATCCAAGAGAAAGTCCTGGATTGGCTCTAATTCCGCTTAAATTGACACCTCAAAATTATTATCAGTGGTCGCACGATATGTGGAGAGCACTCAGATCGAAGAACAAGGTGAAATTCCTCGATGGATCCATTCTAAAACCAGGTGAAGGTGATCCTAATTTTGAAGCATGGGATAGGTGTAACAATTTTCTCCTCTCCTGGATCAACCTCTCTCTCAGCCCTGAAATCGCTAAGAGCGTGATGTGGATTAGCTCAGCTCCAGACTTGTGGAATAATTTAAAACGTCGTTACTCACAGGGAGATGTCTTTCGAGTTGGTGCGTTAAAAGAAGAATTGTATGCACTCAAACAAAGTGATCTTACTGTTACCTCTTACTTTGCTATGTTGAAAGCTATTTGGGAAGAATTAGAAAATTTACGTGCTATTCCTAGTTGTGTTGCTTGTGTTAATGGATGTTCATGTGGATTACGAATTGTTCGAGACTATGCTTCTGAGGAATATGTTGTCAAATTCTTAAAAGGATTGAATGAGCAATATTTAAATGTTAAATCACAAATCATGCTAATGAAGCCGTTACCTGAAATCAACACAGTACTATCTATGTTAACCCAACAAGAGCAAGAATTGAATTGTGACCCGTCAAATAGCAACATAGTGACTAACTCTTTAGAGGTGCAAACCTCAACTGGAGGCGGTTCATTTTCTGGAAGAGGCAGAGGCCGTGGACGAAATTCAGGCAGAGGAGGAAATCAAAAATCTTATAGTCGAGGCTACACTTCAAAGTTTTGTAGCTACTGTAATCGAATTGGTCATTTAGCAGAGACATGCTATAAGAAAAATGGCTTTCCTACTCACCAAAAGCAGCGAGTAGCCAATCAACTTAGCACTGACGAGATAGTTGAGAATTCTAGTGCTGAGATTCCTGATTCTAACCATGATAAAAAGAGCGATGATACAGTACTTGTGTTGACTCCAGATCAGAAGGAAACCTTACTAGCACTCCTTCAATAACCACGCATGCCAACTTCAAATAGTGTAAACCACATTACTTCTTCCGCCACCCTTACTCAACCAAAAGGTAGGCATTGCTTGAGTGTATCATCAAATTTTACTAAAACTTCTTGGATACTTGACAGTGGAGCTACTGATCATGCATCCTATATTCAAGAGTCTTTCAAAACTTTTCATTATATGAGACCAGTTTTGGTAAATCTACCTGATGGTTCTACCACTACAACAAACATTTGTGGCACTGTGCAACTCTCTAAACATTTGATTCTTACCAATGTTTTATTCATACCTCACTTTAAATATAATTTGATTTCAGTGTCTAAACTCACAAAGTCATTACATTGTGAATTAAAATTTACTGATTCTTTTTGTGAGATACAGGTACTCCCATCATTGAAGATGATTGGGCAAGCTAAAGTCATTGGTGATCTTTATGTGATGGATGCTCAACCTTGGAAACTAACTACACCAGAAGTTAACACACATTCTGTAAATGTCACATTGCAGCAAGATTTAGGAACTCTATGGCATGCTAGACTAGGTCATTTACCATCCAAAAGAATGTCAATCATGAAAAATACATTTCCATTTATTGAATGCATTTCATCATCTCATGTTTGTGATTCTTGCCACTTGGCTAGACAAAAGAAATTGTCTTTTCCCATTAGTAATACACAATCAGAATATATTTTTGATTTGTTACATATAGATATTTGGGGACCACTCTCACTTTTATCTACTGCTGGCCATAAATATTTTCTTACAATTGTGGAAGATAAAACGAGGTTTACTTGGATTTATTGCATGAAACTAAAATCCGAAACTAGAGTGTTAGTAGAAAATTTTGTTCAAATGGTGCAAACTCAATTTCATAAAGTTGTGAAACAAATTAGAACAGATAATGGGATGGAATTTAAAATGAACTCCTTCTATAACTCAAAAGGAATATTACATCAAACATCTTGTGTTGAAACTCCTCAACAAAATGGAATTGTTGAGAGGAAGCATCAACATATACTGAATATTGCAAGAGCACTTTTGTTTCATTCTAATGAGCCAAAATGTTTTTGGCATTATGCTATGCAACATTCAGTACATTTAATAAATAGACTACCAAGCACCTTCTTGAATCATCAAACGCCTTATGAGGCACTTTTCAAGAATAAACCAGATTTGACTCATCTCAAGGTGTTTGGTTGTCTTGTTTTTGCTACCACTTTGAGTACTAATAGAAGAAAATTAGATCCTAGAGCTAGAAAATGTGTTTTTCTTGGTTATCAATCAGGAACAAAAGGGTCCATTTTGTTTGATTTAAAATCCAAAGAAATATTTATATCAAGAAACACTGAATTTTATGAACACTATTTCCCATTCAAACAAATACCAAGCACTGATTTTTCTATAGATCAGCCTTCAATTGAATCATCCAATTTTGACCCTTTTGCATTCTTTTATAATAACTCTGCACATACTTCTTCATATGAGCATACTCATGGCATAATTGCACCTCACACCATACACACTACACCTGATTTATCTGCCACTTCTACATCACCCATGGCATCTCTTCATGATATAACAGATTCTGCATCACCCGCCACCTTAGACTCAGCATCTGCATTGGCACCATTGGAACATTCATCCATTCATATTGAGTCACAATCTGCTGCACCAGTTTTGAGAAGGTCTGAACGAGAAAGAAAAACACCCTCTTATCTTAAAGATTTTCATTGTTTCCATATTTCATCACATAGAGATCCAATTAATGCGGCCCAATTACCTTCAACATGTAAGTATCCCCTTTCTCACCATTTGTCATATTCATTGTTTACTCCCAAGCACCAGGCCTTCACTTTTGCTCTCATAAATAACTCGGACCCCAAACACTATTCTAAGGCTGTTATGCATGATTGTTGGAGGAAGGCTATTGAGGCAGAACTCACTGCTCTTGAGCAAAACAAAACCTGGATCATCACTTTTCTTCCTCCTGGAAAGAATGCAGTTGGTTGTAAGTGGATTTTTTGCACAAAATTCCACCCAGATGGCACTATCGAGAGGCATAAGGCACGTCTTGTTGCCCAAGATTTCACTCAAATTCCTGGAGTCGATTACATTGACACCTTTAGTCCCGTTGTGAAAATGAGCACTGTGCGTGTTCTTCTTACCGTTGCAGCAGCAAAGAATTGGCATCTTCATCAACTTGATGTGAATACAGCTTTTCTCCATGGAGACCTACATGAGGACGTTTATATGAAACTTCCAAAGGGGTTACAGTGTTCCAATCCAAACTTAGTCTACAAGTTGACAAAATCTTTGTACGGTTTGAAACAAGCTAGTCGCCAATGGAACATCAAGTTGTCTGCTGCACTTGCTGATCTGGGGTTTACTCCATCTGAAAATGATCACTCACTTTTTACCAAATCCACAGGTACAACTTTCACAGCTATTCTTGTTTATGTTGATGATCTTGTGTTAGCTGGAGATGATTTGAGTGAAATTCAAGCTGTCAAAATGTTTTTGGATGATAAGTTCAAAATTAAAGACCTTGGCCTTCTTAAGTTCTTTATTGGGATGGAGGTAGCACGAAGCAATGCTGGTATTGCACTGTATCAAAGAAAGTATGCATTGGATTTGATCACAGACTGCGGTTTGCTTGGTGCAAAACCAGCATCTACTCCTATGGAGTACACTACTTCTCTGTCTAAGGTTTCAGGCTCCCCTCTTCCTGATGCAACCATCTATTGTAGATTGGTGGGCAGACTTCTGTACCTTACTAACACAAGACCATATCTCAGCTACTCTGTTGGATGTCTATCTCAATGGATTCACCAACTGATGCCCACTTGAAGGCTGCCTATAGGATCATCCGGTATCTAAAACAATCACCAGCAACTGGCTTATTTTTCTCTGTCAACAATTCTTTCACACTATCTGGTTACACTGATTCTGATTGGGGGCTTGTAAAGACACCCGAAAATCCATCAGTGGTTATTGTTTCTTCCTTGACCAAACTCTTATTTCTTGGAAGAGTAAGAAGCAGGCTACAGTTTCAAGGTCGTCCTCGTGCCCTTGCTAATGGCACTTGTGAACTCGTTTGGTTACTCAAACTACTAAAGGAATTCAACATTCTTCCTCCTCTTCCGGTTGATATCTTCTGTGATAATAAATCTGCTATCTATATTGCTTCAAATCCTGTCTTTCATGAAAGAACCAAGCATGTTGAGGTTGATTGTCATGTGGCTCGAAACAAGTTCAAAGAAGGGGTTTCTAATCTTAGGCACGTTGTCTCCAGTGAACAAAGTGAACAACCAGTTGATATATTCACTAAATCCCTTCCTCCAGGACCATTCTCTCATTTGCTTTCCAAGTTGGGATTACTTGATTTGCACAAACCACGTAATACCAGCTTGCGGGGGATGTAACATAATAGAGTTTGTTTTTTGTATAGCTGTCAAGTTGGTTAGTTTGTTAGACATAATTATAGCACTATTAGTTAGTAATTTATTTTCCCTTTTGCTATATATATTGTAATTGGTACTCAGTACTCTGTGGTGGTTTTTTTAATCAATTATTCTCTCTTTTCACTTCTTTCTAATTCTTCTTCCATTACTTTAAATTTCAATGACCTGAGAGTACATCACCAACCTTCTTATTTTCTTATAATTATTTTTGTAATTCACTTGAATTTTAAGCTTGGTATCATTTTACAACAAGAAAAACTAACTATTGGACCTTTGACTAGCTATTTGACAAAAAAATCTCACGAGTCATGACTTGACAGCCTAATATCTTTGTTGTTTTTAATGAGAAAAATACATTAGTATACAAAAGGTGCGGTTAAATTCTCATTTGTGTGTGAAATAATGTACAGAGGACGATCTTTTTATAAGAACAGAGACTTGTGTCTTCAGAGTAATATAATATGTATACTTTAATTTTTGGCCCGATTAGATTTAAAAATAGAAAAACACTGTAAAAAAATAAGTAATTAATTTGTTTTCTTATATTTATTTTGTATTTGAGATAATATTTTAACTAATTATTCATTTCTTTATTAAAAATGTAGCTACTTAGTAACTTTTTCTCTTACATTTATTTAACATTTAAGAGAAAATTAACTAAATTTTTTATTTTTTTTTACTAAAAAGTTAAGGATAATATTACAGGTTTAACACAAGTTATTTTTTTGTTAGTAATTAGTTAATAAATATTTAAAAATATAAGCTAAAATGTGAAGTTAAACTATTAGACTAAAAATATTAGACTGTTGATTAAAATATACACTGATCAATATAAATTAAATTGTTGACTTTGAACTTTCTTCTAATAACGTTAATCTTCTAATATTTTCTCTAAAAATAAATTAAATTATCGCTTGGTTTAATTCATGACCAAATTCACTACATGATGTCTCTCTAGCAGCCACAAGCCCACAAACCTAAACCTGTCCATGAAAATTAGAAACGTTATAATTTGAATGACGATTACAATTATTAATAATTAACCCGTATCTAGTTGAGAATTTTTAATCATTCAATTTGAGCTTTTGCTGACTTAAAAAGACTTTGATACAAGATAATAATAATAAGAGGAAGAAGAAAATCGAACAAATAAATAATTAAATAAAATTTCATAATACCAAAATATAAAAAATAAAAATTCATGCCATAAGATGTTGCCATGCTTGGCTCCAAGAAGCTACCAAAATATGCGAAAGCCCACAACTTTAATCCAATTATATAATACTAGTATAGATGTGCGTATTAATTTCCTTCTTTATTTATTAAATATATATAAAAGTAATAAAAATAGAACTAATTGAAATGATAAGTTATTTATAGTTTAAATTAAAATAACAAAAATTATGTTTTTTTATAAATTATATATATATAATGAAAGATATTTATACAAGAAAGTTGTGTATTGATTTTTTTAATATATATTCTCATTATGTATAATATACAACTTAGAAGTATAAATAGTTATGATACATGTGCACTGAGACAGATATGGAACACAATTCGATATGTGATATTTTTAATATTTTATTTTAATTATATAAAATATTTAAAATATTTTTATTTTAATAAATAATAATATATATTATTTTTAAATTTATTTTAAAAATATATATTAAGAATAAAAATAGACATATTAATACATGATTATATTTAAATATATTAAAATGTGTCCAAATTTTTTATTATTAAAACACAATTAGACATAATAGATACGCATATCTGACAAATATAAAAAAATATCATGTGCAAAATATATCAAACATGCAAACACCGTAATTCAGCAAATTGTGAATGTTGGATAGATAAATAGATAATATACTATAATGTATTAATATGTGGTATAATTGGCTTAGCAAGTAGGCTCAACATAGGTACCACCACGTCACTATGGTGACGCTACGACTTTCAAGTGTGTGATGCAGACATATCTGTGAGTGTTAGGAACCTTCAATACATCCCTCCACGAAGGTGTTTGGAAGCATCAAGCTTAGTTAGTAAAGCATAATGGGTATTTTGAAATCACTCACTTTTCCATTTATATATCCCTTCTAGATACTATCTTTATTATCGCATAAAAAACTCAATGCTCTATCACCTCATTAATTAGGCTTTTATTTGTACTTGAGTAGAGTATTCAACTACTTCAAGCACGCACACCAAAAATATTATGGATTACTATTATGTGAACCCAATAAACCCCAATTACGGTGCTCATCATGATGATGATGACTACTCTGCCATGATGAGCATGTCCGATTTCATGATATCCGATTTTCTTGTGGCTGATGATGATGCATATGGGTATGGTGTTGATGATCATCATCATAATAATCAAGAGAGTGGATCACAATCGCAAAGTACTAATGAATCGTCGGAGATGGCAGCCTTCAGCGATGTCACTACTACCAATAATAGTGGTGAAGCCTCTAGCATCAACAATAACATGTAAGTGCTCTTTTCTCTTTCTCTTTCTCTTAGTATTAAGCTTTGCTTAGTTTTTCATGTAGTAACAAGTATTAACTAAGTGTAGTTTGTTACGTTGTGCAGAAAATGCAAAAATGGGAGTAAGAAAGAAGTGAATTCAAGAGTGGCGTTTAGAACGAAATCGGAGCTTGATGTTATGGATGATGGATACAGATGGAGGAAGTACGGAAAAAAGGCCGTCAAGAACACTCCAAATCTAAGGTAATCAAATCATGGCGTTTTTAATTTTAAGATGTTAGATGCGATCCATCACGTAAAAATGTATTCAGATATATGACAATTAAAATCTTGAGTTAAACATACATGTCAACGTATTTAAGTATTTAATACTTCTCAACGTTTTTATGTTAATAATATTTTAGTTTTATGATAAACTTTTTCTACATATAGTCATTATATATTATGATCTATATTGTTAAAAAAGGTATATAATTATCATATTAATTATGGTTAGTTCTATATAATCAAATGAAAAAATAACAAATAGATGCCTATGTTTTTTATCTTGAAAATAAATAAGTTTTTGATTAATTAAAAATACAAAAACGCCTCTCACTTTTTAAAACGCGATATATCTAAGTCTTTTTAGAAGATTTATTTATCTTTATATATTTTTGACAAATAAATTTAAATGTTTCATATTTTAAAAAATAAAAAATGTTTTTATATTTTAATTAGTAAAAAATTTATATATTTTCAAATTAAAAAGTAAGAGATTTATTTATCTTTTTCTCTAAAAAGAGTAATTCAGCATGCTGATAAAAAAAATGTTTATTTGACTTTTTTATACGAAAAGCCATGGTATAATAATAATAATAATAATAATAATGTTTCCGGTATTGAAAGTGCATAGATTATCAAAGTTCATTCCATTTTGTAACAAATTAGCAGAACTTTTTTTTGTTGAAATTATTTTTCATTTAAATTGTTATTTATGGAAGAAAAAAAAAAAGGGAAAGAGAGAGAAAAACGTTACATATAACTATATAAGTATATAACCACATCTACTCATCTTGTGGTCTGTATACTCAATCCCTTTTTCGCATGTGAAACGAGGAATGCAAACGATCACATTGTTGAATAAAAAAATAAAATTAATTTTTTATTTTCTTTATTGATAATTTATTTATAATAACTTTATCTGCATTTGTAACGTAAAAGTTCTTTTTTCATCCTAATTTTTATTATCTGTTTTTTCTTTTTCTGAAAAAAAGAACAATGGTCAACTTGTCAAGTGGACTATATATAGCTAGGCCTACAGTGGGATATGTAGACATGTAGTGCCCCGGTATCTAAAATTCTAAATGCTTTGATGAATCTTGTGGCGGCTGATCGCACACTGATCATAATTGTATAATTTGACTAATGTTGTCTTCACACTTTTTATAAAATTTTTTATTTATTTAAAAATACACGAAAAAAAAAAGAGTTGAGGTCTTTTACTATATGATTGGAGGAGGTAAAATAGGATACTGATTAAATGGGGTCTTCTAGGTAATAAAGCAATGTGAAGCAAAATACTAAAATCTTGTTATGTCTTGTCCTAATGCAATTATGCCTGATTGCCTATTTTGTCCCATCAATTTAATTTGTAGAATTATTGATTGACGACGATGACACATACAGGAACTATTACAAGTGTTCGAGTGAAGGATGCGGTGTGAAGAAGAGGGTGGAAAGGGACAGAGACGACTCAAGCTATGTTATAACAACCTATGAAGGGATACACAATCATGCAAGCCCTTTTACCTACTAAGTTCTAAACCTTAATTGGTTTATCAATTTCTGATCCATAATTAATTAGGAATTTGGCACTTTGATCAGGCTTGTCTCATCTTAGTGTCACTTCTCCTATGTTACTTAATGTGTCTTCTCTCCTCTTCGCTTTCATATATGGCTATTTTGTGAATTACCATGTGAGCAACCTCTCCCTACTCCAAAGCCTGTGCACGTTCCTGGCTCCTAATAAGAGAAGGTCAACAAGATCCAAGGTCATAACCTTGTTTAGTCAACTTAATTGTATTATTATTAGTTTATTACTGGTTTTATGATGTCATCATTTGTTGGGGAGAGAGAAGGGAGAGAGAGTTTTACATGACTTTTTGTAATCTTTTTGGGGGGTTGAGGGTTTACTGTTTATCCCCCTTGTGATGAGTACAGTTTTTTTTGGGTGAGTTAGTTTAATATCTCCCTTAAAAATATAGTCGAAAATTTCAAAAAATAAATTTTAATGTGAAAATAAATGTTTTTTTTTTTAAGTACAATAATGTTGTGTGGAATACTGGAATATAATCATATAATGTTCGGAGGGACTTTGGTCTATTTCAGGTACATTTAGACATGACGGAAAAAAGTATTTAAATTTACTAAAAATATTATTATTATTATTATTATTTAATAGGTTTATGATATCATTATATTATTTTACAATAGTTTGTACTTTGTATTCTGATGTAAAAAATATTGATGTATCAGTATGCATATTTCTCTCTTTTTAAATTATTTTAAAAAAGTCAATAAATTATAGCTCAATGACATAGTCTTTTCATATTCACTTTAAGAGGTTGCAAGTTCAAATTTTTTTATCTTTAATAAAAAAAATTATTTTAAAAAAATATCTCTTTTATAATTATATAAAAATCAAAATTTAATAAATATTATACTAATTATCAATCCTTATAATATAATTATAAATCATACATAATTAACATTTATATGATATTTATATTGGCATCAAACATATTAACATGGCACATTCTAATATCAATTTACATACTTCTATTTTCTCAAATTATTTAAAAAAAAAGTATCTTTTTTATAATTATATAAAAATTAGTATTTAATGAATAAAATAACTTCAAGGATATTAAACATAACATTCAAATTGAATTTTGAAAATAAAATAATATTTAAATTTTTCATTGTTAAAAATTCCGCAATTGATTTGTTTAAAGTAGTTACTTCTAAATTTTGTTTTCTAATACATTGAATATGATTTTATTTTGATACCTTTTATTATATCATTAATTAATAATTTTTTTTTCTAATTTTAGAAGCATTATACTTATGGGAGGAACGTGCATATATATTAATATATTAATATATAATTATAAATAAAAAAATATTTATATATTATTAGTTAGAGTGCATATAATAATACTTTAAATCAATTAATAGTAGAAATATATTAGAATATATTATTAATTAGAAGAATATAATATTCTAATTTATTATTAATTACACTAAATATAAATTATACTACAATCATACATAATTATTTGTTATTAATTATTATATTATTAATTAATATTTTTTAATTAATCTTAAAAGTAAATAAATGCATAGATTTATCTTAAGAGATAAATATGTTAATCTTATAATTAGTTTATTTTAGATAGTTATTTTGAGATTTTGTTTCCTGACGTATTGGGTATACTTTTATTTTGATGATTTTTATTTTCTCTCTATTTATGTATGGGTATTTTGGGAGTGTACAACTATCACATAAAAAAAATATTTTTAATAAGGTTTAATTATTTTGTTAGTCCTTATAGGTTTACTAAATTTTTAATTAGATCCTTATATTTTTTTTCTTTTTTACTGGGTCCCTACACTACTTTTAATTTTGTAATTAAGTCATTTTCATGTCAAAAACGTTAAAATTAATAGAATATTTCTTCCAAAGTTCATGCGGCCAAAGATCTAATTAGGTTTTTAATTATGAATACCTTCTGAACTATACCAACAACCTCGGCAATAAAACAAACAAATAAACGAGTATATATCGGAAAGAAAAGAAAACCCCAGCAACGTTCCAAAAGCCGATATTCGAGCAAACATGATAACCACGAATTCGAAATTCAAATTACACATAACCACCTGAAGAACAGGGGTTCAGTAACCCTAAAGTCGTTACAAGGCAGTAACCTTGGTCATCTATAAAAGATGAAGACACCAACTAAACAAGACACAGCGCATAGAGCAACATCAACAAAACAATATAAGAATAGAGCTTTTTATTTCTAGAAATTCTACTGACTTGAGCGTCGGAGTATTTTCTGCAGGACCCCCGATGGATTGAAGTCCTTATTGAGCAGAAGAGAAAGACCAGCGATGCCAAGAATACTATGCATTCAAGGAGCTTGGACTATACCTCGGCTAAATCACTGGTCTACTTAGAACATTTTGGCGCCCACCGTGGACCCAGTTAAAATAACCCCACTGAATCTCACTTTTTTTTTCTTTTTGAGCATTATTTTACAGGGGTCTTTCTAGTATGGTTGACAATGGAATCTCAGAATTAACTCAATACGAGCTGATGGGCCAAAACGCAGAGCTTCAGGCCGAGGTTCAAAGGATGATCGAGCTACTGGCCCAAGAAAGAAATGGGAAGCAAAATGCCGAAGACCTCAAAAGCACTAACGGTATACAATCCCAAGACCCAGAGGAGGTGACTCCCCCAAAGCAGAAGAAGATGATATCCAACCCCTTCTCGGAAGATATAACGAAATTTCTGATGCCAAAAAACTTTGTGCTGCCCACCACGCTGAAGCCATATGAAGGCTTGGGGGACCCTAACATTCACATCACCAAGTTCTAATCATTGTTTTTCTTTAATGGTGCTTTCGATCTTATACTTTGTCAATCTTTTTCGACCATTTTAGATGGTGCTGCTATATTGTGGTTTTCTAAGTTACCTGCAGGTTTAATCTCTTGCTTTGAGAATCTGGAAGAATCCTTCACAAACTATTTTGCGGCTTCTAAAATATATGTTCACGGCTCAGACTACCTTAGTACCATCAAATAGGGACAACATGAGAGCCTCAAGGATTATAAGACGCGACTTGCAAAGGCGACTATGGAAATTCCTTATCTTAGCCCGGATGTCCACTTACACACACTCAAGAGCGACCTCCGACCAAGGAAGTTTCAAGAGACCATAGCCGTAACTAAACCAAAAATATAAGTAGAATTCTGAGAAAAATTTGTGGGACAAATGGAAATCGAGGAACTTCGAGAAGCTCAGTGTCTAGAAAAAATCAACAATCTCGCCCAGAAGAGGAAAAAAAACCCAAACCACAACCAAAGATATTAATAAGCCCTTCAAACTAACCCCGAAGTTTGATGCTACACTCAATTTAATACCAAGAGGGAAGACATCATTAAGGAAATACTCAATGCTAAATTATCAAACCACCAAGCAGAGCAAGGTCGTACCAAGATCGAAATACGTTGACAAATATAAACAATGTGCTTTTCACCAAAAGTTCGGCCACATTACCGATGAATGCGTGATTGCTAGAGATCTCCTAGAAAGATTAGCAAAACAAGGTCTTTTGGATAAGTATGTAGATGGTCGCATACAGGAAGGACAGTCGAAGATAAGTGGCACACAATTAGAAAATGTCCCAAACACGCACAAAAAGTCAAAATACCAACCACCCCCAACAAGAGGAGTTATCAACTGCATCTCTGGAGGGTTCTCAGGTAGGGGACCCACAAGCTCGACAAGGAAGAGGACCTACCGAGCAATGCTAGTCGTAGAAGGGACACCATCAGAAGTAGCACCACAATCATCCACATCCATAATCACTTTCAAGCACCTTGACTACCAAGAAAAGGCAGCAATTTAGATGACCCTGTCATCATTTTAATTCAGGCAGGAGACCTCTTAGTAAGGAAGGTCTTCCTTGACCCAGGCAGCAGTTCCAACGTGTTATTTTATTCTACATTTTAGAAAATGAAGCTAAGTGAAAAGGTGGTACACGGAAATTAACTTTGTACAACTGAACCAGTAAGTGCACTGGGTCGTCCAAGTAATACCTGAGGTGAGCTAGGGTCGATTCCACAGAGATTGTTGTTTTGAACCAAGCTATGGACACCTTGTAGATCTTAGTCAGGCGATTAGAAAAAATAGTTTGTTGAGATAAACGCATAAAACAAGCATAGGGATAAAATTACTTAATTTGAGTGAAAACAGTGATAAGAGAACGGTTGAGGTTTCGGAGATGCTTCATTCTTTTGGATCAACCTTTCCTAGTGTCTTTCTTCAACTATGAGTGATTCTTTCCATGGCAGGCTGTAAGTGATCAATGCCGGTTTAATGGCCGCCAATCTTCCTCCCTTAGGCCGAACGCCAGGTTTAGTGTGCACCCAACCTGAATGAGGGTGAAGCTTCTGCAGTTCATCCCCTTGATGATCCTACTCAAAATGCCACAGACAAGGTCGAATCTTTCAGATCAGAGAATGATGCACCTTTGGTTCTAGCCTCTACCACAAAGACTCTAATCTCTCCATACCTCGGCTGAACTGGTGTCTCGAGAAGTCCCTAACGAAGTCGTGGATTAGCCGTCTAAGAGATGTATAATCAAGCTGATGGTTCAGTGATCTCCTGTTACAGACTCACACTGAACCCATATAGAATGAAGATGAGTATCGCGGATCATTCCATTCATAAGGTTGAAGAACGAAGATACATCTTAGAATAGAGTCACACACGAATTGAATAGAACATTAGTACTTTTATTAATCCATGAAAATTAGCAGAGTTCCTAACCTTAACCTTAGGAGGTTAGTGACTCATACTGTATATAATAGTATTCGAAAATAATAGGGGAGGAAGAAAATCCTAAACATGGTTGATCTTCTCCTATATATATAAACTGCTAACTAAGGATTATAGAAATAAGATAAACTAAGTTGATAGTGCAAAAATCTACTTCTAGGACCCACTTGGTGAGTGTTTGGACTGAGCTTGAGTGTCTTCCATGTGCTAAGACTCCCTAGGGGCATTGAACACTGGCTAGGGGTCCCCTTTTGGGCATTGGACGCTGGCCACCCCCTTGTGGGCGCTGGATGCCAGGACTGGGGCTGGTGGCTGGCGTTGAATGCCAGTTTTGGGCCTTCGTTTCTGAAACCAAGTATGGACTATTATATATTTCTGGAAAGCCTTGGATGTTAGTTTTCCATAGCCATTAAGAGCACGCCATTTGGACTTCTGTAGCTCCAGAAAATCTCCTTCGAGCGCACGGATGTCAGATCCTGACAGCATCTGCAGTCCTTTCTCTGCTTCTGAATCAAACTTCTATTCAACCTCCTCAATTTCAAACAAAAAATACCTGAAATCACCATAAAACACACAAACTCAAAGTAGAATCAAAAAATGTGAATTTTGCACTAAAACCTATGAAAATATAATAAAACTTAAATAAAATATAATAAAAACTATATGAAAGCAATGCCAAAAAGCGTATAAAATATCCGCTCATCAAAAGACAATGCAACCTTCCTCGGGGGAGCTGGTAGGCTTCTCAGGGGTGCGGGTACCCATCCTCGAACACCAGTAGATAAAAGTGACACTAGGAAAACACCTATTTATCTAAAATAATGGATGTTCAATTCTTAGTAGTCGGCTGCATTAGCCCTTACAATATCATTCTCGGTAGACCTTCCTTAAATTCTTTTGGTGCAATAGTTTCTACTGTTCATTTGTATGTCAAGTTTCATGTGCAGGATAACCAGATAACAACTATTCACTCTGATCAAAGGGAGGCATGACACTACTACAACGCGAGCCTGAAAGCCAGATCGGTGCAACCACCAAAAACCGAATTTTCACAAACTATATACAACATCGTCGACATTTCGAGCACATCTAAACTTGATCCAAGAGAGGATTTCAAAGAGAGGCCTTCCCCAGTGGATGACCTCGAAAAGGTAATTTTTGATGATAATGGCAATTGATTTACTTATATAGGCTGTTCTTTGTATGCAGATGACAAAGAGTAGATCATCAACATACTCCGACAAAACATGGATCTCTTTGCTTGGACTCCGTAGACATGTCATGCATTGACCTGAACTTCATATGCCACAAACTACAAATTGATTCAACCGTCCGACCTGTAGCACAAAAGAAATGGGATATGGGCGAGTAAAAGAGAGCGGCTTGTTTGGAAGAAACCAAAAAGCTCCTGGCTGCAAGTTTCATTAAAGAATTACACTTTACCACATGGTTGTCTAACGTGGTCATGGTAAGAAAAGCCATAGGTAAATGGAAAATGTGTGTAGACTTTACAAATTTGAACAAAGCATGTCCAAAAGATGCCTACCCCCTCCCATGCATTAGCAAACGTGTAGATAATGCTTCAGGTTTCGGCTTTTTAAGTTTCTTAGATGCATACTCTGGCTATAATCAGATTCTGATGCACCCCAAAGACGAGGATAAGACAGTTTTTATGACTGAACATGGAAATTATTGTTACAAGGTAATGCCTTTTGGCCTAAAGAATATAGGTGCTACCTATCAGCGATTAATGGACAAAGTTTTTGCTAAACAAATTGGAAGGAATGTTGAAGTTTATGTTAATAACATGGTGGTAAAGACAAAGCACTGTCAAAGCCACAAAGCTAACATTAAAGAAATTTTTGATCAGCCCTGAAAAATATGCATTCGGTGTCAAAGGAGGAAAATTTTTGGGTTTTATGCTCCCCTCCCAAGGCATCAAAGCGAATCTCGAGAAATGTCAAGCTATAATAAACATGTGAAGCCCACAAACAATAAAGGAGGTGCAACAACTCAACGGTAGATTGGCCGCACTATCCAGGTTTTTGCTTGCTATTTCCAGTCATTCTCACCACTTTTTTAATATACTGCGAAAACAACGCAGTTTCAACTGGAGCTTGGACTGCGAAACGGTCTTTCAAAATCTAAAAACAACGTTATCCTCATCTCCGATTTTACAAAAGCCAACCCCAGGTATGCTTTTATTAGTTTATTTATCAGTTTTTAGTAATGCCGTTAGTTTTGTTTTGGTCATAAAAATACAGGATAAACAAGAACCGGCATACTTCGTTAGCAAGTCATTACAAAACGCTAAGCTAAGATATTCGCCCATGGAAAAACTAGCATACACGCTAGTCATCACAGCACAGAGGTTGAGACATTATTTTCATAGTAACACCATCGTCGTTAAAACAAACCAACCTTTGAGGCAAATCCTAACAAGACCCGAGGTATCCAGACAGTTTGTAAAATGGTCCATCGAGCTGTCTGAGTTCGACATTACTTACGAATCTCAGACCGCCATAAAAGCACAATTTTTAGCCAACTTTATAGTCAAACTAGCAACACAAACAAAACAGGATGGCGTCTGGCACCTGTATGTTGACGGGGCCACCAACACAGAGGGATTATGGGCAGG
Source organism: Arachis hypogaea (assembly GCF_003086295.3). NCBI lineage: Eukaryota > Viridiplantae > Streptophyta > Magnoliopsida > Fabales > Fabaceae > Arachis > Arachis hypogaea. The sequence continues at coordinate 126,501,800 of NC_092048.1, forward strand.
GGTACTGCTTACCAACCAACATAACTTGAATACCGAACAATCAATCTAGTTCTCTTTCCCCACAAGTAATAACCAGGTGGAGTACGAAGCATTACTCACCAGACTTAGACTGGTTCAATCTTTAAATGTCACACATATACAGGTATATTACGACATATTATTGGTCGTCCAACAGATAACAGGTCATTTTCAAGTCCGAGACTAATTACTTGAAATGTACTTTACAATGGTAAAAAACCTCATCTCTCTATTCATTTCATTTCAAATAACACATATAACTCGGGAACATAACACCTGAGCAGATGCATTATCAAAATTAGCAACAACCAGAAAATATATGAACGAATCTATTTTTTGTCAACTCACCCTTGCTGAGCCCAGCTTCAACAACAAAGCTGTTTTGTCTGTTTCACAGGTCCAGGATTGGAGATAACTGTACAAACAATATATACAAACGAGAGATATCCCAAAACAAAAGTCCTTATACGGACATGACCATTAATCGTAAAAGCAAAAGCAACAAAGTTTGGCAAAACAAACTGATATAATCAAAATAGCTAACATCTACAAATGACCATACTATTCTATACAAACAAAAATGCAAACAAGAAGAGATTTCAAATTACTCTTCTTTACTAACAGAAACGCTTTTATCTTGGTTCTAGACCAACATATCATCATCCAATAATAGACCATTAGATACAATCTTCGTAACATCAAATCTTGTCACATCTACTCGGGTGCAATCACTCCAACCTGTGCTATATCTTGGTCAAAATCCTGTGTAAAAGCACTCAATATTTCGTTCTCCAGCTCAGCAATCCTCGCCTTCAGCTTATCACCCTCAGCCACATTCAGTTCCAACTCATTTCTGACCCTTCTCGACTCATTCTCCATATTGTTTAAGTTTTCTTTCAAACCCTTCACTTCCGTTCTCAGTTTGTTCATCTTCTCGTCTTTTTCCTTCACAAACTCCTTCAACTTCTTTATAGCAGCAATATTATCACTCTCCAAAATAGCGTCCAATTCATATGTGTGACCAATCGACATCAACTGAACCCCAATAACTTTAATATAAACAAAATCATATCTGGATTTGCAAATGCAAGCAAGGAATCAAAAACGTAAAAACACAAATACAACTCACCTGCAAATATCGAGCCACACCAATCTTACCAGCCTCGTAAACAATTTTCACATTAGCATCAACCTGAGCAAACTCATCAGCAACGGCCATGAAAAGATAGCTTGTGGTCCACAAAGAATTCATGGGACCTTCCTTGTACCCATGAAGAACCAGCTGACTCTAATAAGTTGTGTTGATCTCCTCAGCCGTGAACACCCCGCTATTCTCCTTCAAGTCGGTCAAATCAACAACTTTGGACAATGCATCACCCTTTTTTCTCTTTAGATTCCCCTCCTGATAGGCCACGGAAGGCACCATCAACCTCACTATCTTTCGCCACATTAATAGAAGATCCTTCCTTCTCTTTCTTCTTAACATTGTTAACAAATGCCTTCAGGTTGGCAGTGGTCAACGTCGGAGCTTTCTCACCTGAAAGAAGAATCACAAATACAATAAATTAAAAATATTACAACCACTCCTAGATCACAACATCAAATATACAAACCTAGATTACCTAAATACTCCTCCATTGCCTTTCTATCTCCTTCAAGCTTCAACAAACTAGAAATTGACAACAACTCCGATGATGACATCACAGATACCAAAAATTTTAAAATATACTCCTCACTCTTCACCCTATTTTCACAATCCAAAATCTGTTTCGGTTCCGGAGACCAGAAAATAGGGAATCTTTCATTCATCAACGAGTCCGGGAAGAAAGGATAAAACTCCTCACTAACTTGCACTTTCACAAACATATCTTTAAAGTCCTTAAACGAGGACTTATATAGGCTAAAAATGCTACGACCTAGGTAACTGCTTAAGTGTACCCAAACCCATTTTCACACACCCTTTGCCTGAAATAAAGAAAAGAATAACCCCAAAGATGGGTAATACTCCAAGTATTCCACCAACACACTCAAAAGCTCGCACAAAGGGATAATATTATGAAACTGAGCTTTTCATAAATGCAGCCTTATCTTGCTTAATTAGAGAGTCTATAAATAGTTCCGTAAATAATGATCGAGATAAATAAAACCTTGACCAATGGGATTAAATGAATGAAGAAATGAGTTTCTTAGGTCATTCACAATTCATTATAATAATGGTAACAAGTTAGAGTTTGACAATTAAACCATACTCTAAGGGTTCACAAAGAGTTGGAAAGATGGAATGAATTATACTTTATTTTTCTCGGGTTCTTAGTAAAAATATATTACTTCATACTATCGGGTTGTTAAGGAGTGTTGCAAGATGCCAACCTTGATTAGTAAATTTAGTATGACTAATTTACTTCTCGCTTAATGTTGAACCTATGGGATCACACACTAACAAGTGTTCTAATCTTTGCTAAAGGATTATTTAATTATTATTTTGATTTGATCAAATAAATAATTATATTAATTTAAATATAATATTATCATATTCTTTGTTAGCACCAAAAATATAATAATAATATGATTAAATAAAAATTGAGAATAATTAGTTATTCTATTTCTAAATTTAAATTCTAAGTTTGGATGAAATCCTAATTGATTCTGTTTCAAATTGAGTTAATGATATGATTCATAAATTTAAAGGATTTAAATTTAAAATTACAAGATATGATTTAAATTTGAATTGAGATTCAAATTTGAAATCAGTAAAATAAATCTCATACTATATATATGTATGTCAAGAGTAGAGAAAAAAAATTAACCAGCACAAGAGTTTTATTCCTTCACGTCTACACACATAAATGTATGTAAATCTAATTTTTGGAGAAGAATTTTATGGTGTGCAAAGATTGTAAAGAGGTTTCTCAATTTAGATCAAATATTTATTGGTCAAAAAGTTGACAGCAAAAGTTGGTTTCGGTGTGGATACTCATAGCACTTTCGTACCATCGAAGGAGAAAGTGAATTTTACTAGCGTACTTAGGTATTTGAATCTAATCTATCTTATTAGAATAAAATTTAAGTACAAAATAGATATTTAGGATTACTTTCTTTTCTTCCACTACGTGTTATGAATACATAGTAATCCTTCACATTTACGACAGCGCGAATGGTCTGTGATCTATTAGATATGAGAAGAAGTCCCGGCTGTGGAGTAACATGCTGCCTTAAATTCAATAGGAAAAACGATCATGACTCGGTTGTCTCAGACTTGACTAATGCAAAAGCAATGGGCAGAATGTTGTTATTATCATCTTGAGCCACATTAATTAATAGCATGCCATCGGACTTTCCGTACAAGTGTATCTCATCTACTGATACAAAAGGTTTGCACTGCTTAAACGCATCAACGCAAGGAGGGAATGCCCAAAAGACCTTATCAAGTTGGCTCCAATCTCCGTCAACCATGTCCCCGTCATAATACAGAACAGCAACGCAATCGTGAATCGCTATGTATTTAGATAATTAATTTATATTTTATATATTTTCGTAATTTTTATATTTATTTAATTTAAATAAAAAATTTTAAAATTATATCATCAATGATTAATGACCAAAGTCATGCAATCCACTCGTTCTATTGTTTTATTGAGATTTTTTTATTCACCAATCCTAATATTTAGTTTTTCTTTAAATATTATTATTAAATATTGCATACAATCATTTAATTAGATTTGATATTTAAGTAATATTTTAAATAATAAATTTAAATATTAGTTATTTCTATCAACATAATAATAATAATAATATATAACTAACTATGTGTACATGAAAATTAAATTCTATTATTAATACAAAATATGTCGTTAATAAAATATAATTATATTTAAAAATTGAAAGTGAAATTATTAAGATTTGACGCACTCACGCGCTATCGGTGGCGTGGTTTTCACGAATTGGTATCGAGATGGCATCTCATCTTCCTTTTCAAGTTTGTGGCACCGTCATCCTCCATGATTCTTTCATTCTCAAATTTCCTCATCCAAACTACCTTGCTCTTTCTTCATTTTCTTTTTCTTTTCTTCTTTCCCAATTTGAACAAGTTGCATATTCCATCAATTTTTACCTGAACCCTAATCGTGGACCATTGTTTTACTCTGGAACTTTCTGGTACCTTTTCAGAAGCTTCTTTCATTAGATCCGATTGGCGAAGTAATTGATTTTCTTGGTGGCGCATTTGGATTTGTGGTGCTTTCTTTCAGAGATGCGTAACAATGGGGTTTGGGATCTCGGTGTGATTCTCACATAACATGGATTCTGGAAGGGGATTTGGGATCCCTATTTTGAAAAATCGGTGCTTTACGGGGAGATTGAACCCTTTTGACGGAACTTGAGAAAGAGCATTTGGGGTTTTGGCATTTGGTATTGCGATAGTGATTCCTAGAGAGGGTCTTGGAGGGAACCATGTTTTGGAGGGAACGTGAGAACACGGAGCAGAATAGTGGGGTGCTCTGTGGACAGGTCAGAGTGCTAGTTGTTGGTGACTCAGGTGCATGAATGATTCTTAATTTCTTATAGAATACCCTTTTGCTGCGTTCACTTATTAGTAGCTTAGTGTTAACTTTTCCGAATTTATTTTTTTTCCCCCTAATCATTCGTTTTGGTGGGAAATTTTCACGTTGTTTTGTACTGTGGATTGAAAAAAAGAGAGAGAAACAAAAAGTCATGCTGATTAAGATTAGGAGGTTGTACTATGAAGATCCATTGGAACTTTGTGATAGCTCTGCTGGAAAACCTTAGATCAGGGGAGTAGGAGAGTAAGAAAACTAATCACTATGAATGAAATCAATTTTACGGTTAGTGATGGCTCCAAGAGTTATTGTATTCCATGTATTTTTAAATGGATCAATATCTTATTCTGTTTGAGAAGATGGTGGGAATTGCTGTAGCCTTATGTTGTTTGGAAATTTTTTTTTTTTGTCAACACAAGACTCCAAGCAGTAAGACAATTTATTTAGGCTTGCTTTGAGGACGTATCTGTTTGATCTTCGGAACCAAGTGATTTCCTTCTTATGGCTCCCTTCTTTATTATTGTTTCTGATTCATTGCAGGTGTTGGAAAGACTTCTCTAGTTCAGCTGATTGTTAAAGGTATTCCTGTTGCTCGCCCTGCACCGTCAATAGGTTGTACAGTTTCTGTGAAGGTAGTTAGTAACACTTAAACAAGAAAATATGTTTTTGTTTCTGTTTATCAGTGTCTCTACCAAATACGAATGACTGTTATTTTCCCCGCTTTTCAGCACACTACTTATGGTAATGCTGGCAGCTCTTCAAGTAGCCTTAAAGGTGATTCTGAGAGAGATTTCTTCATTGAACTATGGGATGTCTCAGGGCATGAACGGTACAAAGATTGCCGATCTCTGTTTTATTCTCAGATTAATGGTTGGTAACAAAGCTCCTATTGTTTTAGTTATCAAAAATGTATATGCTTACATTTTTAAGTAGTATTTGTGTATGGTGAACTCTACAAAGAGGAGTATCTTGCCTTTTGGCCTTGTAAAACCAACCAATTGCTTTTCATACCCAGGTGTAGTTTTTGTTCATGATCTTTCACAAAGAAGAACAAAGACTAGCTTGCAGAAGTGGGCAGCTGAGATTGCGGCAACTGGGACATTTTCAGCTCCTTTGGGATCAGGTGGCCCTGGTGGCCTTCCCGTTCCATATATTGTTATTGGCAACAAAGCTGATATTGCTGCAAAAGAGGGTAAAAGAGTAAGCAGCGGGAATCTTGTTGATGTTGCACGCCAGTGGGTTGAGAAGCAGGGTTTGCTTCCATCCAGTGAGGAGCTTCCGCTGACTGAGACCTTTCCTGGTGGTGGTGGCCTTATTGCTGTAAGTGTGTCAACTTAAAGTTTCTGTATCGATTTTAATGAAGGATTCACTTGTTGCTTTTAACTTTCTATGCTCGAGATTCTAGAGTTCCTCCATGTAAAATAGACCATCACATTCAGGTACATTTGATCTGATATTAATGCTAATAACCTGGAGTTTCAACCACTAGTCCCTCTAAAATTACTTGCCACTCTATTGAGCTCTAGAAACTTTTGAACTGGAGATGCTGTAACATCTGGATTAAAATGTTGAAATCTCAAATTATATTAATTTGTTGCAAAGATATGTTTGGTTTTTAATTCTGTTGAATAGTTGTTGTACAATTAATTTTTCTTCTTGTAGTTGTGGTTTTAATGCCAGATGTCTGCAGGCTGCTAAAGAAGCAAGGTATGACAAAGAGGCTGTGATGAAATTTTTCCTCATGGTTAGTATGGCTATTGATCTTGTTTCCTTTTAGTTTATTTCCTTCATGATTGGATGTCATCTAAGTTTTCTGGCACTACCTCTTCTTTTAGCTGATCAGGAGAAGATATTTCTCAGATGAAATGCCTGCACCAAGACCTTGGTCCATTCCTTCTGCTCCAAGAGCCACTCAGCGTATAGATGATGATGATGATCAATGGTCCATTCCTTCTGCTCAGAGACTTCCTCAGCGAATAGATGATAACTTCATAGAAGATGATCAGTCCTATAGTACAAGGTTTTTCTTTTTCCTTGGAAATCATTGTTTTTTCTCTCTTCAAGCTTGTTTCATGCCTGGGCCTCAGATTTTATTGTTGACTGCAGCGTAAGCAGTGATCCTTACAAGTATGACACGCTTCCCCCCCTTCCGGCTCAAAGGAACCTAACTCCGCCGCCTACTCTTTATCCTCAACAGCCAGTTTCAGTCACTGAAAACTATAGTTTCCCTAGATTTTCTTTGTCTGGCTCCTCCGAAATCAATGCTGCAATGAGGACAAAGCGCTCCGATATTAATGTCTGAAGATATCTATATTTGGTTATCAGTCCTTCTGTCCTTGATGATACAGTGATGTGTATTCTTGCATTGAATGAAGTTGTATGTTTCTTTAAATTCTTTGTTCCTCTTGTAACTTTTCTATTGATTCATTCATTATTTTTAGAGGCTTTTCCTCAGTGGGAAGGAGGAGCTACTTGATCAAAGTTTGGGAAGAATTATATGATAAATGGTCAATTCCTGTTATGTCATACATATCTTTCCCTATAGTTGGAAACGACAACAATACTCTAATTCTTTGCGAATGGGATGGATCTTTTGTTTCCGAAGTTTTAAGTGTCCTTTGAAAGAGCTTTAGTTTATTGATGCTTAAACGCATGCTAAAGAAATTTGAGTAATTTGGGTTTGATTTATGAACATGGTCAACTTTGTGAAACTTTTAAAATCCGTTCAAGCAGTCTTTCATACCTGATGAATATAAATAAGTAATGGAGATTTTCTTTCATGAGAGTGCATGTAAACACGAAAGCCATTTTTAATTGTCAGTAGAAGTTTGATTTCCACAAAATTGTTAGGGCGAGGTTATTGATCTACACCACCCACCAAAACTTAGAAGCGGTTTTTGTGGATAGGTAAATGTTATTTAGATATATAGAATTTTAATATAATGTTAAGAACGATATAAAGGTAGGATTAAATTCTCTCAATTCTTTTTCAATTAAGGGTGTAAAATGTAATTTTTTATTTTTTAATATTTTATTTATTTATTTTTTAGTTCTACTTATAAAATATATAAAATATATGATAAAAAATTACATTTTATCTCTTCAAGTGAAAAAAATTTGAAAGTATCTAATTCCTTAATTTGCAAAGAGATAATTTCAATGCATTGGTAATGTAATTTTATACTGCCAAAAATTATTAAATTCATAAAAAAAATGATAACTATTCAATGCATTGAGTGACTTATTATTTTATTTATAATACATGGATGCCAAAAGATAATTATGTTTGAAGTATTCAAGAAGCAACGAATGACTACATGCAAGATGCGAAGGCCACGTATCTTGAACGGGTTCAAAATGCAGAAACCGCAAACCAGCCACATACATTGTCATTCCTCCCTCCCTCTCTCAAACCTTGAAGATTTCATTACATATTGGGATGGATAGATTCAACGGAACCTCCCTTTTATTCTTTCTTCTGTTCTGTGTCCCATTCATTCTTCAGTTTCAGCCTATAGCACCTGATGAAGGTAGCCAACATATTAATCAAAACAACTACCCTGAAAAACCACTTCTCTCCAGGATAGTAATGGACACCATTTCTCTATTTAGAAAATCCCACGAAAGTTCATGGGAGAAAATCAAAACCATCATACATGACTTGCAGATGCAGTTTTCCCCACCAGATCTTGAGTAAGCTCGGTTCCTTAGACACCCTTTAGATTATTATATCTTTATACGCACAGAAATTTTTGTGTGACCACAAGTTTAACATATCAGATCAACACAATTTTCCTGTAAACACAAATTTAGTGCTTTATTCTTAGGCACATACAATACTTGGTGGGGTCTATAAATAATAAATGTATATTAAACTAAAGTTAGATGGGGATCCATTTTAATTGTAAATGCACTTCAAAATGATTTGTTAAATTTGTATTTATGTAAGAATATCTCTGTTTACACACAGAAAAATGAACTCTACCATTTATAAATTTTACCATTATTCTTGTGATTGTGAGATATTAGATTTGTGATCATCTAAGTAAATAGTATGTTTCCATATAAAACAACAAGGGAATTAATAAAATCAACGGTATGTATACATGTTTTGGTGGTCAGCTTTAGGGGTGGGGCTGATAGAGGAGCTGATAGTGTTAAAGGAACAATGATGGATGCGGCTGAGAAGAGTTTTGACACAAGCAAAGAAACTGTTAAGGAAAGTGCAAGATCAGCAGCAAAAGTGGTCGGAGAAGCTATTCATAAGACAACAGTAAAGGTTACACAAACTGACTCTGAGAAAGAATCTCAAGCGGAACTCTGATGCAAAATCTCAGAAGTATATACTGCTGTTTGTGAAGGTGATAGGAAGCTATGTGAAAGTAACTTTCATTTTCTTTGCTTTCTTACATTATTGCTCCAACTAGTTAATTAGGCTAAATGTTTGGAAAGAGTAAGGTGCATAGATATTCAGATATTGAAGAATAGAAAAGAAAATTCAACCTTATCTCCAACAAATATTATATCACTTATTTTTTATGACAAAACATAAACAATCATTACATCTCATATGCAGTATCAAAAAATTTGTGGCATTATTAAGAGCGCTTCCAAACTAGGCTGTTACCGTGCAAATGATCCAAACTGCTGTTCCGTTGATAAATAGATACACGGTGAACACTCACGTACAATTGTGAAGTTAATAGTTTTCATAGTCGAAAATTATTAAATAATAATTTAGTTAAATAGTCAAATCATTTTACAATTCTTGATTAGCAGCTTCCGTGAATTTCCATATAAATACAGATAAGAGATGAGATTATAACAATAGGGTAACTTAATATAAAAATAATGTTTTTCCATCAAAAAAGACATTAAATGACCAATATTTTTTCTTTACAACACTTTGTAATTGAATTTAGCTAATTTTCTATTTATTTTTTCGATTCCGCTAGAAATTAATTAGGAGGGTAGCCAACTAGAGTTAATTAGTTAAAAAACAAGAAATTTGTTATAAAAAAGAAAAAAATAATTTTCTATTAACCTAATTTTTTAAATTTTAAAATTAAAAATACAAAAAATTGACTTGAGTTAACTTATGTTATAGTTGATTGTCTAAATTTTTTCTTTTTTTTTTTAACAAATTTAACGTCCGATATTTTTCTTTTATCATATTAACGATCATTTTGCCAGTCGAATCTATTTTGCCCATAAATTATTTAATATATAATATAATAATTGAATAAAATCAGAATAAAGATAAGGATTTTGGGGATAATATGGGATTTGTGGTGTACGCTCACTGGCTTATGCTCATAGGTTTGCATCACATTCTTCAATTCCATGTCCTCATCTTATTTCCACATCTACAAAATTTCTCAATCAGAGAAAAATTGATATAGCAGGGGCATGGGGCCAAGTATCTAATTGAATTATATTTGGGTCTTCTGGTAAATGTGGATCAACTATTACTAACCATGAAAACTGCAAAGCTATTTCTGTTTTCTTTCCCCACCTACAAGGGGTGCAGGACCATCTTACCTAACATACAAATTGAGTGACGGTCTAATAGTAAAAGTAAAATATATATAATATGATAATTTTTATAATAAAAATATTATATTTACATAAAAATTAGCTATTAAATTATTTATTATGCATTTGTATATAAATATATATATTATTCAATTTATTTTTAATGTGTATTTTATATTTTAAAATTTATTCTGTATAAGTGATTATTTTTTATGTATATCTAACATAATTGTTGTTATAATTATATTTTGTTATTGTAAAATATAATATTTTTTTGAGTCGATTTTTAAAAAAGAATACCAATCTCATTTAAATTTGATCATTATAATGTATATTTAATATAAAGTTTTCAAATTGATTATCAAATATCAAAAGTTGAATAAAATATTATTATGGAATCAAATTTAATAATTTAATAAAAACAAATAAATATTTTTATTATTATGTACTATTCAAACAAATTTTAAATTGTAGTATAAAACAAATAGATCCGATACGACCCCGTAGTTGAATTGAAGCTCAAAAGGTATTAAAACCCCACCCCACTAGTATTTCACCATAACAAACATTGTGTACACACACTCCTCAGGTTTTTGTAGTATTGGATAATCCCATGATAAGAGGTGTATTGTATTGACCTAGCATAAATAACATCAATTTCATCACAGGAATATTGTGTAAAACTTCTCAAGGAATTAAGATCTAGTTAGAACTTCCTTTTCCATCGTAATATTTATTTATTATTAAATTTCTCACTAATGGAATATTTAATGAATATTATTTCATGTCAATGCATGGTGGCTGCTAGTGTTAGTTAGACTTGTTCAATCCGGCCCATGCAAATTCAATATTTGTAAAGATTTTGGCCTTTCATGGCGAGAATTCACTGATCTTATTAATTTTCGCACCTTATCAACAAGGAAGAATTCAAATACCACGTTGGTTGTCATCAATGTAAATTTTGCCAATGAGCAGCGAACTATTTTTTTTTTTTAATATCTGGACGAAAAACAGAAAAGACATATCTTTTGCAAAAGGGATTCGAATATGGGAGATTCTTGCAATTTCTCTTTTTGAATTTTGAGCATGTGCTGAGAGTCAGTTTCTACTAGAGTGAAGTTCCTTTCTGTGCTTAACGTCCTTCTGAAATGTCACAACTTCGGTTGACACGAGAAAGGAACTCTCCAAAACCAATTAACTAACGACTATGCTACGTGTACACTAAAATTAGCCACCAAGTCAATCTATAAAATACATGTTAGAATATAAATACATGTTAAAAATAAATTAAATCACACATATATTTATATACAAATACATTGATAGCTGATTTTAGTGGCTGATTTTAGTGTACAAATAATATTTTTGATTAACTAAATACCTATTTATATCGATAAATATTTGAATAATCATTATCATCATATTATTCTATAATAGATTACATTCTGCCATTAAATATTCTGTTGTGGAGTATTCTAGACTTTCTAGTATCAATTTGTATATATTCTTTTTTCAACTATTTTTTTTAAAAGATATATATAATTACTCATACATAAATAAATATTTAATGATTATTTATATTAAAAATTATCAATAATTTTAATATTTTATTTTATATTTTTTTAGTAATTAATTAATTATTATTATGATTCTTTCTTATATTTTAGTGAACCAATAATCATTAATTCTAATTCTACAACGGATAATATTTTAGTGATATGTTTTGGTGAGAGTTTCGATACTTCTCTCTTTTTAACTATTTTTTTAAAAATAATTATATAATCAATTATACGCAAATTAATATTTAATGATTAATTATATTAAAATTTAAAAATAATAGTAATATTTTATCTCATATTTTTTAGTAATTATCATAATTTTTTATGTTTTTGTAAATCAATCATTATAATATTTTATTTTATAATTTTTTAAAAATTATTACGATTCTTTTCATATTTCTGTGAATGTTATATATAGTCTTTTATTTTAATATTTAGGTTTAATTATTCTATTGGCTCCTATAATTTTATTAAATTTGTAATTAAGTCCTTATAATTTTTTTTTTTTCAATTGGATCTCTACCCTACTTTTAATTTTATAATTAGGTCTTTTCTAATGTAAAAAATGTTAGTGTTAATTAAATACTTCTTCATAAATTAAAGGTATTCATAATTAAAAACCTAACTAAATCTTTGACTGCATGTATTTTGAGAGAATATTTGATTAATTTTAATGTTTTTAATATAAAAATGACTTAATTACAAAATTAAAAATAGTGTAACTGTGTAAGGACCTAATTGAAAGAAAAAAATATAGAAATCTAGTTGAGATAGACCAACAGAATAATTAAACCTAATATTTATGAGCGTAAGTTTTAGAGCAAGTATGTTAGCATGGCACATTCTGGTGCTAATCTATATGTTTATGCTATTTTTTGAAAAATACTATGTATTAAATAATTATATTTGTTAACCTTTAATGATTAATTATAGTGAAATTTGTCAATCATCATCATTATATTATATTATTCTACAACAAATTACATTTTAGTACCAAACATGTATGTTAATGTGACACATTCTGATGACAGTTTACATTTATTTTTGTACAAGATGTCTCTGGTACGGGTTGAAAGATGGATCGAGAACTTGCAGATTGAGGTAGATGCCAGATCACTTGACTGGAGCAATGGGGGGGAGGTACCTGCAAAGACACTCCGACACTCAAGTCAGAATGGATCTAAGAGGTATAAGGTGTGAGGAATGAATGAATACTTGGAGGGACCTGGGTCCTCTATTTATAGGGGATGGTGAACATCATATCTTATCTTATCTGGCTAAGATAAGGGAGACGTTTGAATTCGAAAGTTGGTTAGGAACTTCAGCGGGCCGGTTCCGGGCCTTCTGGAAGGGCGAAGCGGGTCCAACCCGGGTAACTGGGTTCGGAGACCGTTCCGGGTATAGGATCCATGGACTGAATCCGTAACAGTTGCCCCCCGAGCGAGAGAGAGAGGTTGCTCGGTCTCATCGCTGGAGGAATCTTTGTTGTTTGGTTCTTTCAGTTGAGGTCGACAATTTGGGGAGTTCCTGGCCGTTTCATGGTCAGGCGAGGAGCGCGTTATTTGGGCGTTTCATCACATGCCGGGTTTGATGACCGTAACAGTTGCCCCCGGAGCATGAGAGCGAGTGAGGTCGGTCTATCGTTAGGAGATGTGGGTTCGACCGCGAGTTAGGTCGGTTTGTCGATGGGGAGATGTGGTTCCGACCGCGAGTCAGGGGAGTTCGGTGTGTCGGCCCTGGTCTTTTAAGGTCGTGGCGAAGTTTTGCCTGGCTGTTTTTGGTTTGACACGACTCTTCTGTGTCCATCGTGCCTGTTGCGTTTTTCGAGGCGTACTTTATTGGTTTCTTTTTTGAGGGGCATTTATTATGAGGGGACGTTTTTGGGTGTTTTTCCTCTATTGCCCCTGTGCGTCATATTATTGCTCAGGGCCATTTGCGTCTTTCTGCTTTCTTTTGAAACTGTTTTGTTTTCCTTCTTGCTTCCCTCGTTCATTTTACTTTCCCTTCGTTCTCTAATCTGAAAAATCTCTTCCTCTTTGTTGCGTTTTTCTGGAGTTGAGTTTTTGCCTCCCATCTCCATTTTTCAGGCTTGTTTTCTATATCATCAGGTTGGTTTTCCTCTGCTCTTCCTTGTTTTCACTTTTGTGATCTTTTGTTGTTCTATATTTTCCATGCGTTGTTCTGCCATTTCCTTTTTTGTACTGCATTTTGTGCTTTGGGTGGTGGTGTCTGTGTTTTAAAGGGGTTGAGCACTACTGTGTTGGGTTGGTGGTGGCAGTAGGGTTTCGGTTGTCTTCCTTGCTTCTGCGTAGGGTTAGTAGGCTGATGGTGGTGCTCCTCCCTGTTTTAGGTATGCATCGGCGGAGGAGTGAGGGTGTGGGTACTCCAATAGCCCCCTCTAGGGGCGTCCCCGCTCGCTATACCTGGGTGACTAGCGACGTGTGGGGCGTTCCGTCACGGATGACGGAGGCCGATCTTCAACGCCTCCGTGATCAAGGGGCAATTTGTGGTGGTGGCGATATGGAGCGGCAGTATGAGCTTGCCCTCCCAGACGCCGACGAGCGCGTTTGCTATTTGAACCTTGATTCGCCCACTGTTCCGGACTGGATATGGGTTTATGAATCAATATTTACTCGGCTCAGCGTGCGGCTTCCTTTTTCGCCGTTTGTTCAGGAGCTGCTGAGTCGGTGTTCCGTGGCGCCGTCTCAGCTTCATCCGAATAGTTGGGCAGCCGTTCGAACTTTTGAGCTTGTGTGTCAGTATCTTGATCTCCCGGTTTCTGTTCCTGTCTTCCTTTTTCTTTTCTTATGTACTCTTCCGTCTAAGGAGGGGAAGCATAAGAAAGGGTATATGTCGTTCCGGGCTCAGCCTCATCGCCGTATTTTTGGTTTGTTTGAAGACTCTTTTCATGGTTTTAAGAGAGAGTACTTTAAGGTGCGCCCCGTTCAGGGGCATCATCCATTTTGGTTGTCGTTAGAGGGCGTGCGCCGGTTTCCGACCTATTGGAATTTTCGTGCCGGGCCATCGGTTTTGACTAAGGTTACTTATGATGGTTTGTCTCCCGAGGATAAGGACATTGCCAGTGTCTTGTGGCATTTGTTTGGCGAGCGCCCGTTAAATCCTCGAGACGTCATGGGGGATCCTGAGGCTTGTCGGACGTATATTGGTGTGTGACTGTCTCTTTTTCGGTTTTCATGTTTGTTTTCCCGCTTTTGTAACTTGATTTTTCTTTGGTTTCTTTCAGTTGAGATGGCTGGTGGTTTGACTTCCCTGGCGCGGCTGAAGGCGGCGATGGGTCGGGAGGAGGGATCGCCGTCTCCTGCTACCCCTGTCTCTAATCCCGCCGTGGACTCTCAGGCTGTTTCTCAGGAGGTGGTTTCGTCGGGGGTGAGGGCCGACGCTCGGGCTTCGCCTAGTCCCGTGAACTCGCCTGAAGTCGTTGTGGTCACGGCTGCCGAGGCTTCTCGGAAGAGAAAGAGGCCTAAGGAACCTAGCAGCGAGACTTTTGAGGAGGAGGGTGCTGTGCCCAGTGTGATGGATCGACGTTTTGATGCTTCGGGGTTCATAGATCAGCACTTGATGCCTGGCACAGAGCCATTTTTTGATGATTTTGATGTTTCGTTCCAGGCTAAGTCGGTGTATCGTGCCCTCCTCCGATCTGCTATTGTTGTTCGGAAGGCTGAGCCCGTGATGGCTCAGGTCGGTTTGTTGGACAAGAAGCTCCGTCATTCGCAAGCTGAGGTGGCTAAGTTGAAAGAGCAGCTCGAGGCTACCGAGGTAGCGAGGGAGAAGGCAGTGAAGTCTTCCGAGGAAGCCGGGACGGAGATCCTCCTTCTTTCCGAGGTCGAGACTTCGCTTCTTTCCCAACTGGGCGAGGAGCGGCAACGGGCTTCCGACGCGGGTTCTCAGGCTGCCGTGCTTCTTGGCGAGCTGGAAGTTTTAAAGGCCGAAGTTGCTGCCCTGAAGAAAGAGAAGACGGAGTTGTTGGCTGATACTAAGGGTGCGATCGTTGCCACCGAGGAGACGATGAGGGCTCAGGCTTGGGTGTTGGCTCCGGGTGCGGACGTGTCTGTGATGGGGGCTTTCAAGGCCGTCCGTGATGGCCGAATTGTTGACCTTGAGTAGTTTTATATCTTGTAATTTTAGTTTGCTTTGAACTTAGTCTTTGTTTTGGATATTTGGTCGGCCGTGGGCCGTGTATTTGGTATGTTTTGAACTCTGGGTTGTGCCATTGCGGCCGCTTATAACTTGCTTTCTTTTTAATGACTCGTGTGGCCGTTCAGGCCTTATGTTTATTTTGAGCCGTTATGTCTTTAAGCCGTCGTGACTTAGGACCTTTAGTAGGCCGCTTAGTGTTTAGGGATATCCGTTTGTCAGGCCCCGAGGGTGATCAGTTCTCGGTGTTTGTGGCTGTGTTTCTATTCCGTTTTGGGAGGTAGAAGGGGGAAGGGTAGAACATAGTGGAATTTTATTTGGGCCTCGTTAAAACCCTCCGTGATGACAGGAAAGAGTACCCGAGTTTAATACTTTAATTTAAACAAGGAAAACAAATGTAGTAAAGAGGTAAAATCTGAGTAAAAGGAAATTAAAAAAGACAAGGGGGACCTATGGCGGTCAACCTAAGTGTAGTAGCGTCACAAATTGGCGGCGTTCCATGTTCTCGAAATTTCGTCGCCGTTGAGTCGTTCGAGCTTGTACGCTCCCCTTCCAATTGCGGCTTTGATTCTGTATGGTCCTTCCCAGTTGGGGGTGAGTTTTTCTTCCCCTGGGGTCGGGGCTTTGATGTCGTTTCGTCGTAGAACGAGGTCGTCAGGCGCGAATTCTCGTTTGATGACGCCGTGGTTGTACCTTAAGCTGATTCTTTGTTTAAGGGCTAGCTCCCTGACATGGGCTATGCTTCTTTCTTTGTCAATGAGGTCTCGTTCCGCTTCCTCGTCGTTACCTCCGACCGTTTTCCTTGGGCTTGGGTCTCCTATTTCTACTGGGACGACGGCCTCCCCTCCGTATGTTAATCGGAAAGGGGTTTCCCCTGTGGTCGTTTGGGGAGTGGTTCGGTATGACCATAGAACCGATCCGAGTTTGTCGGCCCATAGTCCTTTGGCTTCGTCGAGCTGTTTCTTGAGTCCTTTGATGATTATTTTGTTTGCGAATTTCACCTGTTCGTTTGTTTGGGGGTGTTCTACCGAGCTGAAGTGGTGGGTTATACGTAGTCCTTCTAGGAATTCTCTGAATTTTTTGTCAACAAATTGGGTTCCGTTGTCCGAGATGACGATCTCGGGGATCCCAAATCGGGTGATGATCTGTCGCCAGAGGAATTTTTGGCATTGGGTTGCCGTGATGGAGGCCAGGGGTTCGACCTCAATCCACTTGGTGTAATAATCTATGGCGACAATGAGATATCGGAGTTGACCGGGTGCCGTAGGAAAGGGTCCGACCAGGTCGATCCCCCAGGTGCCGAATGGCCGCTCTGCCGATATGATGCTGAGCTGGTGTGGGGCGGCCTGGTGAATGTTGGCGTGCCTTTGGCATTTATCGCAGTTCTTTACTAACTGCATGGAGTCCCGGATAACCGTGGGCCAGAAGTAGCCGGCCCGGATGATTTTCTGGGCAAGGGGTTGCGAGAATCCGCGTTTGTATAGTTGTCCTGCGATGACTGTGTAGTTGGCGGCTTTCTTTTTTGTCCATTTTTCCTCCTTGGGGTCTTCAGGTAGCGTTCCGTTGAGGAGGTATTGTAGGATAGGGTAGGTCCATGATCCTTGGCTGGGGAGTGTCAGGTAAGCACTAGCCGTTGTTGATATGGATGGTGATTTAACGACTTCCTGAATTAGCGATTTATTGCCGTGTCCTGGTTTGGTGCTGGCTAGTTTGGAGAGGATATCTGCTCTTGTATTTTGTTCTCTGGGAACGTGCCGTATGGTGACGCGATCGAACCCTTCTTTCAGTTTGTTTACCTTAGCGAGGTATTGTTGGAGTAAAGGGTCTCGCGTTTGGTAGTCTCCGTTGATTTGGGAGCTGACTACCTGGGAATCGGTGTTTACTTCCAGGATTTTTGCTCCGACGTCCTTGGCTAGGGCTAGGCCCGCTAGGAGGGCCTCATATTGTGCTTGATTATTAGAGACTGGGAATTCGTATCGTACTGACTGTTCGATTATGACCCCGGCGCCTCCGGAGGTGGCGTTTGACGAGCCGTCGACGTGCAGCTTCCATGACTCGGGAGCTTGGTTTCCCGGAGTCATTTCGGCGATGAAGTCGGCCATGGCTTGCGCTTTGATTGCGTTTCGGGGTTCGAACTTGATTTCGAATTGGGACAGCTCGATGGACCAAGCTAGCATTCTTCCTGCTAGGTCAGGTTTTTGTAGCACCTGTTTGACCGCTTGGTCGGTCCGGACCGTCACGGGATGGGCCTGAAAATATTGCCGTAAGTGTTGGGAGGCCATGAGGAGCGCGAAAGCTAGCTTTTCCAGGCGTGAGTACCGAGTTTCCGTGTCTTGTAGGACTTTGCTTATGAATTAGATGGGTTTTTGTTCTTTCTTCTCATTTTCGCGGATAAGTGCTGCTGCGAGTGCTTCTTCCGTTATGGAGAGGTATAGGTAGAGGGTCTCCCCTGTTTGGGGTTTGGCGAGAACTGGTGGTTCCGCTAGTACTCTTTTGAAGTGTTGGAATGCCTCTTCACATTTTGCTTCCCATCTGAAGGGGGTTCCTTTCTTCATCAGTTTGAAGAACGGGATTGCTTTTTGTGCTGATGCTCCGAGGAAACGGGATAACACCGTGAGTCGACCGGTGAGCTTCTGGATGTCGTGGAGGTTTTTTGGGCTTGTCATCTCAAGGACGGCACGACATTTTTCCGGGTTTGCTTCAACTCCGCGTTGGGTGATCATAAAGCCGAGGAACTTCCCTGCCTCCATTCCGAAGGCGCATTTTGTCAGGTTGAGTCGCATATGGTGCTTTCGCAGGGTGTTCATTATGACCTTGAGGTCGCTTATGAGTTGTTCGCCGGATTCAGTTTTGGCGAGCATGTCGTCTATGTAGACTTCTAACTTTGTTCCGGAAAGGTTCTGGAATATTTTGTTGACGAGCCGTTGGAACGTGGCTCCTGCGTTCTTTAGGCCGAAGGGCATGACTGTGTAGCAGTATGTCCCATCGGGGGTGATGAATGCTGTTTTCTCCTCGTCGGGTTGGTGCATAGGTATTTGATTATAGCCGGAGTATGCGTCCATGAAGCTGAGGTACCGATGTCCGGATGCGGCGTCTACCAATCCGTCGATGTTTGGCAGGGGAGAGGCGTCTTTTGGGCAGGCTTTGTTGAGGTCTGTGTAATCGACGCACATTCGCCACTTCCCGTTGGACTTCTTTACTAGTACGACGTTTGCCAACCACGTCGTGTAGGGTAGTTCTCTGATGAAATTCGCTTCTAGTAGGGCTTGTACTTGTCTTTTGACCTCGGCTGCCCGGTCTGGGGACATTTTTCGTCTTCTTTGTGCCACGGGTTTGGCTTTGGGATCTACGGCCAATCGGTGGGACATCAGGTCGGGGTCTATCCCGGGCATGTCGGCTGGTGTGAAAGCGAACAAGTCTTTGTTCTGCTTCAAGAATTGGGAAAGGTCTTCTTTAAGGTCGTTTAGGAGGTTCCTGTTGATGAAAGTATATTCGTCTCTGGTTCGCCCTACTTGTATTTTTTCCATGTCGCCTTCTGGTTCTGGCCTGGGTTGGCCGTTTTGTCGGGCGTCCAAATTGGCTAGAAAAATTCCGGCCGCGTTGCGAGATTTTTTCTGTAAAGCTAGGCTGGTGTCATCGCATTCCGCTGCGACTTTGCGATCTCCGTGGATAATGCCGATGGAGCCGTCGTCCGTTATGAATTTCATAAGGAGGTATTTGGTGAAGATGATGGCGGAGAAGTCATTGATTGTCTTTTTCCCGAGGATGACGTTATAGGCGGTGGAGTTTTTTAGGACCACAAATTCGGATAGAATTGTCTTTCTTTGGTTGCTTGCCCCTATGGTGAGGGAGAGGGTGATGGAACCGTCCGGTTTGAGAAAGTTGTCCCCGAGTCCCGTGACGCCGTTGCGGTGTGTTTGGAGATTTTCGCTGCGGAGTCCGAGCTTGTCGAAGGCCCCTCGGAAGAAGATGTTGGAGTCTGCGCCGGTGTCCACCAGTATTCTTCGGACTGGTCCTGTTCCGATTCTCGCCGAGATGACGAAAGGTGCGTCTTCGGCCGAGGTGCCGTGCTGGCAATCCTCGGGTAGGAAAGTTATCGCTTTGTCGGCTGTGATAGCTGGGGCTTGGTCTCTGACGGCCAAAACTTTGAGGTCCTTTTTAAGTGCTAATTTTGACTTGCCTGACACATCTTTGCCCGTGATGACGTTTACTATTAGGGCCGGGTCGTCTTCTGGGCTTTCCCTGGGAGGTTGCTTTTGTGTTCTCGGGTTGCGTCCTGCTCTTTCTGGCGACCTGTCTCTCTCCGCACATTTTGGTTCTCTGATGATTTTGGCGAACTCTGAGAGCTTGCCGTCTCTTATGGCTTGTTCAAGGGCGTCTTTAAGGTCGAAACAGTCTTGTGTCCTGTGCCCGTAACCTCGGTGGTAGTCGCAGTAAAGGGTTTTGTTGCCTCCCGTTCTTTCTTTGAGTTGTCGGGCTTTCGGCATGATGCCTCGATCTGCTATTTGGTGGTATATCTCGGTAATTGGTGCTGTCAAGGGTGTATAATTAGAGAACTTGCCGATTCTTGGTGGTCGGTTTGTGTTTGTCGGTTTGGGGTGGTCCCTTTGATTTTCTCTGGGTGGTGGGTTATGTCGTTGCGCCGGGTTGCCATGTTCGGTGTGGGTGTGTTGTCGCTTGTTGGCAACGACGACCTGGCTGACTTCCTCGTCATTTATGTAATCTCTGGCGACGTTCTGGATCTCGTGCATGGTCCACACTGGTTTGGTGGTGAGGTGTTTGCGGAAGTCTTCGTTCATGAGCTCGTTAGTTAAGCAGAGGCTTGCGACTGAATCCGTGAGACCGTCGACCGTTAGGCATTCGTCATTGAAGCGGTCGAGGTATTTCCTTGTAGATTCGTCTTATTTTTGTGTCACCCCTAGCAAGCTGATGGGGTGTTTAGCTTTAGCGATTCTGGTGGTGAACTGGGCCATGAACTTCCGTGTGATGTCGTGGAAACCAGCTATGGATCCGTTCGGGAGGGCGTTGAACCATTTGATTGCTGGCCCGGCTAGGGTCACCGGGAAGGCCCTGCATCGGACTGCGTCGGCTGCTCCTTCTAGGTTCATCCTAGCCTCGAAGGCAGTTAGATGTTCCTGGGGATCCTTAGTTCCGTCGTACTTCATGTCGGTGGGTTTGTCGAAACCTTTGGGGAGTTTTGCTCTTAAGATCCTTTTTGTGAAAGGTGTAGCTCCCATTATTGTGTGGTCGTTTCTTGTGCGCTTGGTTTCTCGGTGTCGCCGATCTTCATCTGAGTCGCGCTGATGACTTAGATCTTGGGAGGTACTGCGGTTGTGCCTTTTGCTGTACCGTCGTTCCGGCGACTTTTCTCGCCTGGGGTCGCGCGAGGTGCTGCGATTATCTTTCCTATCGTGTCGCCGTGTTGGCGATCTACCGTGGCGAGATTTTGATCTAGAGGTTGCGTGACTTCCGTGTTCGGTATTATACCTTTCCTTGGAAGCTAGTCTGCCTTCGAATTCTTGAACTCGGAGGCAAAGATCTTGGATTATTTGTGCCACTTTGTCCCCTGTTTTCTCAGGATGTCGCGGATCCGGAATGATGTGATCGTTTTCTTTATTCTGTGCGTGGTGGATGGTGCTTGCTATCCTTCCATGGTTTGTGACCTCCTGATGCTCGGGGGTCGGGTTCTTTGCTCGAGAGTTATCCCGGCTTGAGGAGGTTTCTTCGAGTACGTCCCCCATTCCGACTCTAGTCGGCGCAAGTTCCCCACAGACGGCACCAATGTACAAGATGTCTCTGGTACGGGTTGAGAGATGGATCGAGAACTTGCGGATTGAGGTAGATGCCGGATCACTTGACTGGAGCAATGGGGGGAGGTACCTGCAAAGACACTCCGACGCTCAAGTCAGAATGGATCTAAGAGGTATAAGGTGTGAGGAATGAATGAATACCTGGAGGGATCTGGGTCCTCTATTTATAGGTGATGGTGAACATCTTATCTTATCTTATCTGGCTAAGATAAGGGAGACGTTTGAATTCGAAAGTTGGTTAGGAACTTCAGCGGGCCGGTTCCGGGCCTTTTGGAAGGGCGAAGCGGATCGAACCCAGGTAACCGGGTTCGGAGACCGTTCCGGGTATAGGATCCGTGGACTGGATCCGTAACAATTTTCTTCTCAACTATTTTATAAAAAAAAATTATATAATCAATGATATACAAATTAATATTTAATAATTATCTATGTTGATGAGATTTGTCAATACTTCTAATATTTTATGTTATATCTTTTTCGTAATTGTTATTATGATTATTTCTTATATTATAACGAGTCAATCATCAATAATCAATAATACTAATTATATAACAGGTTACATTATGAGGGTTAGCACGTTGATGTAGCACATTTTAGTGTCAATTTGAATACCTCCTTTTTTTTCAACTATTTTTTTAAAAAAAATATTATATAATTAATCATACCAAAATTAACATTTAATTATGTTAAAATTTGATATTAATTCTAATATTTTATTTCATATTTTTTTAGTAATTATTATGATTATTTTTTGTATTTTCATAAATTAATAATTTTAATATTTTATTTTATATCCTTTTAAAAATTATCACAATTATTCCTTATATTTCTATGAATATTATATATGGTATTTTGTTTTACCATTTATGAGCGTAGCATGTTGACACATATTGATGCTATTTTTAAAAAAATATTATGTATTAAATAATTAAATTTATTAAAATTTAATAATTAATTATGATAAAATTTGTCAATAATTATAATATTTAATCTAATATCTTTTTAATAACTACCTTTTTTATGATATCTTTACAAATATTATATATATCTTTCAAATAATTCTTAATTCTTTTTTATACAATATTTTTAATATAGTATTTTTTTATTTTTGTCTATTCAATTTATCTAAATAGTTAAAGAATTATTTGTTAATATTTTAATATTATATTATTATTTTTGACTACTCAAATCAATATTATTTTTATTATTATTATTATTATTATTATTATTATTATTATTATTATTATTATTTGACAACATTTAGTGAATATATATAAAATCCACTTTAAAATAGTTTAGTTCATTTTTTTATAGACATTGAGTTATTTGTTTACTGCATACGATATCTTTTCTTTATTAAATATAAGTACTTTGTGAATTTCTTTATTTTATAAATTTTTAGTATTAACATAAATAACAAAAAAAATATGAAGTTTTATTATATAAGGTAAATATATTCATGAATAACTTATTTTAATATTATATTTCAGATATAAATATAAAAAAATAGAGGTAGGTCAATTAGATTTGAAGCTTATTTAGAGTTTGTTTTGGTGTTATTAAATTGTTAGAAAAAGATATTTTTTAATAATTTTTTTATTTTTTACTGTATTTAGCAAAATTTTAGTAATGAAAGCAAAAACAATAGAAAAAGTAAAAAAAAATATATTTTTTAAAAATTATAATTTATATTTTTTTTAAAAAAGTATTTAAAAAATATTTTTAACATAATAAATAAATAAAAAATATTTTTGTATTATTGTATCTGTACTGTACCTCTAATATCTCGGATAAAACTAAGTCATACCTCGGTGTAACGGCTCTATCCCAACAGAACACTCCCCACAATCTCAGATGAAGATCAGTCCCCACAATCTCGGACGAAGATCAATTACCAAAATCTCAGAAGAAGCTGACCACTAAGCTACAAACTTATCTATAAAGTAGGCTGAGCCATCAATGAAAAGATCACAAGACAAAAATACTTCGTCCCGAAAACAACATACTTTAGAGCTATATCACCAATCATATACACTCTTTATTTATTTTATCTCCTTACTAACTTGAGCGTCGGAGTCCCTTTTGTAGGTACCACGCTCGGGTCCAGGTTCACAAGGATGTCATCGACTCGGCCAAAGCCACCAAGCATAGTGAGATTAACAGAGAGCCGACGTATAGATCGGACAGAGTATCCTTGCAAGAACATTTAGCGCCCATCGTGGAGCCGGAAATTAACTTCACCCCACTCCGAAATTATAATTTTTATAATTCGTATTTGCTTTATACCTCTTTCTCTTTGCAGAAAAGGGAACATGACTGATTACCCAAAGACCCAGCAACCCCATCAAGCTAACGCCGATCTCCTGGCAGCCAACGCCAATCTCCTGGCGGCCAACGCCGCTCTCCAAGCAGAAAACTAGCAGATGGCGGAATTATTAGCAGCAATGCAAAATAACAGAGATCAGAAGGTCGATAGCAAGAAGACAAATGTTGATCAACACGAAGAACATTAATCAGAATCCAACGCAAAGACAAGGGAGACACCCCCAAAAACCGGAAGACGGCAAACCAACCCGTTTTTCGAGAAGATAATGAATTTCAAAATGCCCAAGAACTTTACGCTACCAATGACCTTAACGCCATATAAGGGGATCAGGGATCCTAAAGTTCATGTCACAAAATTTGAGTCTATGATGTTCCTTAATAGTGACTCCGATCCCATTCTATGTCGATCTTTTCCTACATTTTTAGATGGAGTTGCCTTACTATGGTTTTCTAATTTGCCTGTAGGGTCCATAACCAGCTTTGACGAGTTCGCCAAGATGTTCATCAACCACTTTGCAGCATCTAAAATCTATGCAAGAGGTTCGGATTATCTCAGCACAATCAAACAAGGGCAGCACGAAAGTATGATGGATTACATGACGCGCTTCACAACGGTGGCCATAGAAATCCCCGACCTTAACCTAGAAGTCCAGCTGCATGCCATAAAAAGTGGCCTTCGACCTGGAAAATTCCAGGAAGCTATAGCTGTGGCGAAACTGGAGACATTGGAGGAGTTCCGAGACAGCCACCGAAGAAATTGAAATAGAAGAATTGTGTGAGACACGAAGAAACGAACGACCACCATCACGGAAGGAAGACGACAGGCCGAACAGGTCAAATAACAGAGATTCCAAAAAACCTTTTAAACTAACTCCAAAATTTGATTCATATACCGGGTTTAATACCAGTAGAGAGGACATCATCAAGGAAATACTCCACAACAGACTTATAAAGCCACCAGTCAAGGCAGGAACATACCAAGACCAAAAATACGTGGACAAAAGCAAACATTGCGCATTCCACCAAAAGTCCGGCCACACCACTGATGAATGCGTAGTAGCAAAAGACCTACTGGAGAGATTGGCCAGACAGGGATTATTGGACAAAATATATCAGTTCCAAAAGTCAGAAGGAGGCAACCAAGGACATCGACAAGCCGAGATATGGCTCGGATCACAAAGAAAAAGGAACATGGCGTGGCTCAATCGAAACCCCTACCTCCAAAGGAGTCATAAATTACATATCAGGCAACTTCGCAGGAGGAGGACTCACCAACACAGCTAGGAAAAGATGCTACCGGACTATGATGACAATGGAAGGGTCGCACCAAAACCCAACAGTTCCGACCTCAGCTGCCCATATCAGTTTCAATACTGACGATTTCAAATCACAGACACCAAACTTGGATGATCCAGTAGTAATCTCGGTGCACATGGGAGAGCTGACCGTAAAGAAAGTTCTGCTCGATCCGGGAAGCAGTGCCGATATCCTATTCTATTCCACATTAAAAAAGATGCAGCTAAGCGACAAGGCATTGCAACCATCAGGAGGAGAATTAGCAGGGTTCTCAGGAGAAAGAGCCCCTATATCAGGTTATGTATGGCTGAGGACATTGGGAGAATTCCCAAATTCCAAAACACTAGACATCCAGTTCTTGGTAGTCGATTGTGTTAGTCCTTACAATATCATCTTAGGACGCCCCTCCCTTAACTCCTTTGGAGTTATTGTTTCTACCATTCATCTATGTGTCAAGTTTCCTGTGCAAGATAACACAGTAGCGACAGTCCACGCCGACCATAAGGAAGCTAGACAATGCTACAAAGCAAGCCTGAAGAAAATCACAAAGGAGGCTATCCCGAGAATCCATTAAGTATACAACTCGGAAAGCATCCCCACCCTGGCCGAAATGGATCCTAGGGACAACAACAGTCACCCCTCCCAAACGAACGACTTAGAAAAGGTACAATCGGATGAAACAAATCACTATACTAACATCGGTTTGGCTTTCTCTGCAGAACAAAACAGAACTTGGAGGACATATTAAAGGCCAATGTCGACCTGTTCGCCTGGACCCCTGCTGATATGCCAGGGTGATGAGCGGATAATTTATACGCTTTTTGGCATTGTTTTTAGTATGTTTTTAGTAGGATCTAGTTACTTTTAGGGATGTTTTCATTAGTTTTTATGTTAAATTCACATTTCTGGACTTTACTATGAGTTTGTGTGTTTTTATGTGATTTCAAGTATTTTCTAGCTGAAATTGAGGGACTTGAGCAAAAATCAGATTCAGAGGTTAAAGAAGGACTGCTGATGCTGTTGGATTCTGACCTCCCTGCACTCAAAGTAGATTTTCTGGAGCTACAAAACTCAAAATGGAGCTCTTCCAATTTCATTGGAAAGTAGACATCCAGAGCTTTCCAGAAATATATAATAGTCCATACTTTGGCCGAGTTTAGATGACGCAAAAGGGCGTTGAACGCCAGTTCTACGCTGTTGTCTGGAGTTAAATGCCAGAAACACGTCACGAATCAGAGTTGAACGCCAAAAACACGTTACAACTTGGCGTTCAACTCCAAAAGAAGCCTCTGCACGTGAAAAGCTAAAGATCAGCCCAAGCACACACCAAGTGGGCCCCGGAAGTGGATTTATGCATCAATTACTTACTTCTGTAAACCCTAGTAGCTAGTTTAGTATAAATAGGACTTTTTACTATTGTATTAGACATCTTTTGATCATTTTTAGATCTCTAGACCTCCATGGGAGGCTGGCCACTCGGCCATGCTTACCCTATGTTCACTTATGTATTTTTCAATGCTAGAGTTTCTGCACTCCATAGATTAAGGTATGGAGCTCTGCTGTTCCTCATGAATTAATGCAAAGTACTACTGTTTCTCTATTCAATTCAACTTATTCCGCTTCTAAGATATTCATTCGCACTTCAATATGAATGTGATGAACGTGACAATCATCATCATTCCCCCACGAACGCGTGCCTGACAACCATTTCCGTTCCACCTTAGATTGGATGATTATCTCTTGGATCTCTTAATCAGAATCTTCGTGGTATAAGCTAGATTGATGGCGGCATTCATGAGAATCTGGAAAGTCTAAATCTTGTCTGTGGTATTCCGAGTAGGATTCTGGGATTGAATGACTGTGACGAACTTCAAACTCGCGAGTGCTGGGCGTAGTGACAGACGCAAAAGGAGGGTGAATCCTATTCCAGTATGATCGAGAACCTCAGATGATTAGCCGTGCTATGACAGAGCATTTGGACCATTTTCACAAGAGGATGGGACGCAGCCATTGACCACGGTGATGCCTCCAGATGATTAGCCATGCAGTGACAGCGCATCGGACCATTTTCACAGAGAGGATGAAAAGTAGCCATTGACAACGGTGATGTCTTTACATAAAGCCAGCCATAGAAAGGAGTAAGACTGATTGGATGAAGATAGCAGGAAAGCAGAGGTTCAGAGGAACGAACGCATCTCTATATGCTTATCTGAAATTTCCACCAATAAATTACATAAGTATTTCTATCTTTATTTTCTGTTTATTTATCATTAATTTTCGAAAACTCCATAACCATTTGATATCCGCCTGACTGAGATTTACAAGGTGACCATAGCTTGCTTCATACCAACAATCTCCGTGGGATCGACCCTTACTCACATAAGGTTTTATTACTTGGACGACCCAGTGCACTTGCTGGTTAGTTATGCGAAGTTGTGAAGTTATGTTTGGACCATGGTTCTGTGCATCCGTTTTTGGTGCCATTGCCAGGGAAAAAAACGAACAAATAATTTTACAACCTAATCTGAGTAGCAATTTCGCATACCAAGTTTTTGGCGCCGTTGCCGGGAATTGTTCGAGTTTGGACAACTGACGGTTCATCTTGTTGCTTAGATTGGGTAATTTTCTTCTTATTTAAAAAAAAAGGGTTTTCAAAAAAAAATTTCAAAAATTTCTCATCTGTTTTCGAAAATCATTCTAAAATTTTTTAAGAATGAATTCTAGTGTTTCATGAAGCATGTGAAGCCTGGCTGGCTGTAAAGCCATATCTAAATTTATTTGGACTGGGGCTTCCAACCCAACATTATCAAGAGCAAGCTAGTTGTTGCTAATCCACCTGCTGCTGTTCCTGATCCAAAAGATTTACATGCTAAAGCTTGACTGGCTATTAAGCCATGTCTAATCCTCAGATTGGAGCTTTAGACTAAAGAGTGCAAGATTCCTGGAATTCATATTAAAAATTTTGGAATCCTTATTTTTCTTTTTTACATTAATTTTTGAAAAAAAAAAATAATACAAAAAAATTATAAAATCATAAAAATAAAAAATATTTTGTGTTTCTTGTTTGAGTCTTGAGTCAATTTTTAAGTTTGGTGTCAATTGCATACTCATCTAGCATTTTTCGAAAATTACATTCATGCATTGCATTCATCATGATCTTCAAGTTGTTCTTGATAAACCTTCTTGATTGATCTTCATATTATATTGTTTTGTGTTGTATGGTGTTTTTCATATGCATTCTTGAATTCTTAGTGTCTAAGCATTAAAGATTTCTAAGTTTGGTGTCTTGCATGTCTTCTTTGCATCAAAAATTTTTCAAAAATATGTTCTTGATGTTCATCATGATCTTCAAAGTGTTCTTGGTGTTCATCTTGACATTCATAGCATTCTTGCATGCATTCATTGTTTTGATCTAAAAATTTTCATGCATTGCATCATTTTCATGTTTTTCTCTCTCATCATAAAAATTCAAAAAATCAAAAAAATATCTTTCCCTTTTTCCTCTCATAAAATTCGAAAATTTGAGTTGACTTTTTCAAAAAATTTTAAAATCTAGTTGTTCTCTATGAGTCAAATCAAATTTTCAAATTTTATCTTTTTCAAAATCTTTTTCAAAAATCATATCTTTTCAAAAATATCTTCTTATCTTATCTTTTTCAAAAATTTGATTTTAAAATATCTTTCCTAACTTCTTATCTTCTTATCTTTTCAAAAATTGATTTTCAAAATTTGTTTTAACTAACTAACTAACTTTTTGTTTGTTTCTTATCTTTTTCAAAACTACCTAACTAACTCTCTCTCTCTAATTTTCGAAAATATCTCCCTCTTTTTCAAAAATTCTTTTTAATTAACTAATTATTTCAAAATTCAATTTTAATTTATTTCTTTTTTTTAATTTTCGAAAATCACTAACCATTTTTCAAAAATAATTTTCAAAAATCCTTCTCTCTCATCTCCTTCTATTTATTTATTCATCTACTAACATCTCTCACTCACTCACCAAAAATCCGAACCCTCTCTCTCTGAGTTCAGATTTTCTCTTCTTCTTTTCTTCTACTCACATAAGGGAACCTCTATACTTGGGTAAAAAGGATCCCTATTATTATTATTTTTCTGTTCCTTCTTTTTCATATGAGCAGGAGCAAGGACAAGAATATTCTTGTTGAAGCAGATCCAGAACCTGAAAGGACTCTGAAGAGGAAACTAAGAGAAGCTAAAATACAACAATCCAGAGATAACCTTTTAGACATTTTCGAACAGGAAGAGGAGATGGCAGCCGAAAATAATAATAATACAAGGAGAATGCTTGGTGACTTTATTGCACCTAATTCCAATTTACATGGAAGAAGCATCTCAATTTCTGCCATTGGAGCAAACAATTTTGAGCTGAAACCTCAATTAATTTCTCTAATGCAGCAAAACTGCAAGTTTCATGGACTTTCATCTGAAGATACTTTTCAGTTCTTAACTGAATTCTTGCAGATCTGTGATACTGTTAAGACTAATGGAGTAGATCCTGAAGTCTACAGGCTCATGCTTTTCCCTTTTGCTGTAAGAGACAGAGCTAGAGTGTGGTTGGACTCTCAACCTAAAGATAGCCTGAACTCTTGGGATAAGCTGGTCAAGGCTTTCTTAGCCAAGTTCTTTCCTCCTCAAAAGCTTAGTAAGCTTAGAGTGGATGTTCAAACCTTCAGACAGAAAGAAGGTGAATCCCTCTATGAAGCTTGGGAGAGATACAAGGAACTGACCAAAAAGTGTCCTTCTGACATGCTTTCAGAATGGACCATCATGGATATATTCTATGATGGTCTGTCTGAATTAGCTAAGATGTCATTGGATACTTCTGCAGGTGGATCCATTCACCTAAAGAAAACGCCTGCAGAAGCTCAAGAACTCATTAACATGGTTGCTAATAACCAGTTCATGTATACTTCTGAGAGGAATCCTGTGAGTAATGGGACGCCTCAGAAGAAGGGAGTTCTTGAAATTGATACTCTGAATGCCATATTGGCTCAGAATAAAATATTGACTCAGCAAGTCAATATGAATTCTCAGAGTCTGAATGGAATGCAAGCTGCATCCAACAGTACTCAAGAGGCATCTTTTGAAGAAGAAGCTTATGATCCTGAGAATCCTACAATAACAGAGGTGAATTACATGGGTAAACCATATGGAAACACCTATAATTTCTCATGGAGAAATCACCCAAATCTCTCATGGAAGGATCAACAAACGCCTCAACAAGGCTTTAATAATGGTGGAAGAAACAGGTTTAATAATAGTAAACCTTTTCCATCATCCACTCAGCAACAGACAGAGAATTCTGAGCAGAATCCATCTAGCTTAGCAAATTTAGTCTCTGATCTATCTAAGGCCACTATGAGTTTCATGAATGAAACAAGGTCCTCCATTAGAAATTTGGAAGCACAAGTGGGCCAGATGAGTAAGAAGATCACTGAAACTCCTCCTAGTGCTCTCCCAAGTAATACAGAAGAAAATCCAAAAGGAGAGTGCAAGGCCATTGAATTGACTATCATGGCCGAACCCACAAGAGAGGAGGAGGACATGAATCCCAAGGAGGAAGACCTCCTAGGACGCCCAGTGATCAATAAGGAATTTTCCTCTGAGGAACCAAAGGAATCTGAGACTCATCTAGAGACCATAGAGATTCCATTGAACCTCCTTATGCCATTCATGAGCTCTGATGAGTATTCTTCTTCTGAAGAGAATGAGGATGTTACTGAAGAGCAAGTTACCAAGTTCCTTGGTGCAATCATGAAGCTGAATGCCAATTTATTTGGTAAAGAGACTTGGGGAGATGAACCTCCCCTGTTCACCAATGAACTAAATGCATTGGATCAACTGAGATTGCCTCAGAAGAAACAGGATCCTGGAAAGTTCCTAATACCTTGTACCATAGGCACCATGACCTTTGAGAAGGCTCTATGTGACCTTGGGTTAGGAATAAACCTCATGCCACTCTCTGTAATGGAGAAACTGGGAATCTTTGAGGTGCAAGCTGCTAGAATCTCATTAGAGATGGCAGACAATTCCAGAAAACAGGCTTATGGACAAGTAGAGGACATGTTAGTAAAGGTTGAAGGCCTTTACATCCCTGCTGATTTCATAATCCTAGATACTGGGAAGGATGAGGATGAATCCATCATCCTTGGAAGACCCTTCCTAGCCACAGCAAGAGCTGTGATTGATGTTAACAGAGGTGAACTAGTCCTTCAATTGAATGAGGACTCCCTTGAGTTTAAAACTCAAGGACATCCTTCTGTAAACATGGAAAAGAGGCACAGTAAGCTTCTCTCAAAACAGAGCAACCAGAGCCCCCACAGTCAAACTTTAAGTTTGGTGTTGGGAGGCCACAACCACACTCTAAGTTTGGTGTTGAACTCCCATATCCAAACTCTAAGTTTGGTGTTGGGGAGTCTCAACAATGCTCTGAACATCTGTGAGGCTCCATGAGAGCCCACTGTCAAGCTATTGACATTAAAGAAGTGCTTGTTGGGAGGCAACCCAATTTTTATTTATCTAATTTTATTTTTATTTTTTTTGTTCTTTCATGTTTTATTAGGTTCATGATCATGTGGAGTCACAAAATAAATCAAAAAATTAAAAATAGAATCAAAAACAGCAGAAGAAAAATCACACCTTGGAGGAAGGACTCACTGGCGTTTAAACGCCAGTAAGGAGCATCTGGCTGGCGTTCAACGTCAGAACAGAGCATGGATCTGGTGTTGAACGCCAAAACAAGCAGCATCCTGGCGTTCAAACGCCAGAAATGCACACTGAGGAAAGCTGGCACTGAACGCCAGAAACAAGCATAGAACTGGCATTCAACGCCAGAAACATGCTGCATCTGGGTGCTGAACGCCCAGAACAAGCATCAGTTCGGTGTTTAAATGCCAGAATTGCATGCAAAGGCATTTTACATGCCTAATTGGTGCAGGGATGTAAATCCTTGACACCTCAAGATCTGTGAACCTCACAGGATCATCTCAGGATCTGTGGATCCCACAGGATCCCCACCTTCCCTCCTCATAATCCTAGTTTCTTCCACATCTTCTTCTTCATCTATTCTTTCTTCTCTTGCTCGAGGGCGAGCAAACATTCTAAGTTTGGTGTGGAAAAAGCATTGCTTTTTTTTTTGTTTTTCCATAACCATTGATGGCACCTAAGGCCAGAGAAACCTCTAGAAAGAGGAAAGGGAAGACAAAAGCTTCCACCTCCAAGTCATGGGAGATGGAGAGATTCATGTAAAGGATCTATAGCTCAGTGGTAGAACATTTGACTGCAAATCAAGAGATCCCTGAGATACCTCAGGGGATACATTTTCCTCCACACAAGTATTGGGGACAACTAAGGGTGGAACATCAAGAGCACTCCATCATCCTTCATAAAATTAGAGAAGATCAAAAAGCAATGAGGGAGGAGCAACAAAGACAAGGAAGAGACATAGAAGAGCTCAAGGATATCATTGGTTCCTCAAGAAGAAAACGCCATCATCACTAAGGTGGACTCATTCCTTGTTCTTAAATTTTCTATTTTTCGTTTTCTATGTTAAATGTTTATCCATGTTTGTGTCTTCATTACATGATCATTTGTGTCTAAGTGTCTATGCCTTAAAGTAGTGAATATAAATCCATCACCTCTCTTAAATGAAAAATATTTTAATTCAAAAGAACAAGAAGTACATGAGTTTCGAATTTATCCTTGAACTTAGTTTAATTATATTGATGTGGTGACAATACTTTTTGTTTTCTGAATGAATGCTTGAACATTGCATATATTTTTTGAAGTTGTTGTTTAAGAATGTTAAATATGTTGGCTCTTGAAAGAATGATGACAAGGAGACATGTTATTTGATAATCTGAAAAATCATAAAAATTATTCTTGAAGCAAGAAAAAGCAGTGAATACAAAAGCTTGCAGAAAAAAATAGAAAAGAAAAAAAAATAGCGAAAAAAAAAATAGAAAGAAAAAGAAAAAAGCAAGCAGAAAAAGCCAAAAGCTCTTAAAACTAAAAGGCAAGAGCAAAAAGCCAATAACCCTTAAAATCAAAAGGCAAGGGTAAATAAAAAGGATCCCAAGGCTTTGTGCATCAGTGGATAGGAGGGCCTAAAGGAATAAAATCCTGACCTAAGCGGCTAAACCAAGCTGTCCCTAACCATGTGCTTGTGGCGTGAAGGTGTCAAGTGAAAACTTGAGACTGAGCGGTTAAAGTCAAGGTCCAAAGCAAAAAAAGAGTGTGCTTAAGAACCCTGGACACCTCTAATTGGGGACTTTAGCAAAGCTGAGTCACAATCTGAAAAGGTTCACCCAATTATGTGTCTGTGGCATTTATGTATCCGGTGGTAATACTAGAAAACAAAGTGCTTAGGGCCACGGCCAAGACTCATAAAGTAGCTGTGTTCAAGAATCAACATACTGAACTAGGAGAATCAATAACACTATCTGAACTCTGAGTTCCTATAGATGCCAATCATTCTGAACCTCAATGGATAAAGTGAGATGCCAAAACTATTCAAGAGGCAAAAAGCTACAAGTCCCGCTCATCTGATTGGAGCTATGTTTCATTGATAGTTTGGAATTTATAGTATATTCTCTTCTTTTTATCCTATTTGATTTTCAGTTGCTTGGGGACAAGCAACAATTTAAGTTTGGTGTTGTGATGAGCGGATAATTTATACGCTTTTTGGCATTGTTTTTAGTATGTTTTTAGTAGGATCTAGTTACTTTTAGGGATGTTTTCATTAGTTTTTATGTTAAATTCACATTTCTGGACTTTACTATGAGTTTGTGTATTTTTCTGTGATTTCAGGTATTTTCTGGCTGAAATTGAGGGACTTGAGCAAAAATCAGATTCAGAGGTTGAAGAAGGACTGCGATGCTGTTGGATTCTGACCTCCCTGCACTCAAAGTGGATTTTCTGGAGCTACAGAACTCAAAATGGCGCGCTTCTAATTGCGTTGGAAAGTAGACATCCAGGGCTTTCCAGAAATATATAATAGTCCATACTTTGGCCGAGTTTAGACGACGCAAAAGGGCGTTAAATGTCAGTTCTACGCTGCTGTCTGGAGTTAAACGCCAGAAACACGTCACGAACCAGAGTTGAACGCCAAAAACACGTTACAACTTGGCGTTCAACTCCAAAAGAAGCCTCTGCACGTGGAAAGCTAAAGCTCAGCCCAAGCACACACCAAGTGGGCCCCGAAAGTGGATTTATGCATCAATTACTTACTTCTGTAAATCCTAGTAGCTAGTTTAGTATAAATAGGACTTTTTACTATTGTATTAGACATCTTTTGATCATTTTTAGATCTCTAGACCTCCATGGGAGGCTGGCCACTCGGCCATGCTTACCCTATGTTCACTTATGTATTTTTCAACGCTAGAGTTTCTGCACTCCATAGATTAAGGTGTGGAGCTCTGCTGTTCCTCATGAATTAATGCAAAGTACTACTGTTTCTCTATTCAATTCAACTTATTCCGCTTCTAAGATATTCATTCGCACTTCAATATGAATGTGATGAACGTGACAATCATCATCATTCCCCCACGAACGCATGCCTGACAACCACTTCCATTCCACCTTAGATTGGATGATTATCTCTTGGATCTCTTAATCAGAATCTTCGTGGTATAAGCTAGATTGATGGCGGCATTCATGAGAATCCGGAAAGTATAAACCTTGTCTGTGGTATTCCGAGTAGGATTCTGGGATTGAATGACTGTGACAAACTTCAAACTCGCGAGTGCTGGGCGTAGTGACAGACGCAAAAGGAGGGTGAATCCTATTCCAGTATGATCGAGAACCTCAGATGATTAGCCGTGCTGTGACAGAGCATTTGGACCATTTTTACAAGAGGATGGGACACAGCCATTGACCACGGTGATGCCTCCAGATGATTATCCATGCAGTGACAGCGCATCGAACCATTTTCACAGAGAGGATGAAAAGTAGCCATTGACAACGGTGATGTCCTTACATAAAGCCAGCCATAGAAATGAGTAAGACTGATTGGATGAAGATAGCAGGAAAACAGAGGTTCAGAGGAACGAACGCATCTCTATATGCTTATCTGAAATTCCCACCAATAAATTACATAAGTATTTCTATCTTTATTTTCTGTTTATTTATCATTAATTTTCGAAAACTCCATAACCATTTGATATCTGCCTGACTGAGATTTACAAGGTGACCATAGCTTGCTTCATACCAACAATCTCCATGGGATAGACCCTTACTCACGTAAGGTTTTATTACTTGGACGACCCAGTGCACTTGCTGGTTAGTTATGCGAAGTTGTGAAGTTATGTTTGGACCATAGTTCTGTGCATCCGTTTTTGGTGCCATTGCTAGGGAAAGAACGAACAAATAATTTTACAACCTAATCTGAGTAGCAATTTCGCATACCACAGGGATCGACCCAAATTTTATATGCCATAAACTAGCAGTCAATCCCAATGCCCGACCTATAAGACAAAAGAAACGTAACCTGGGCACTGAAAGAAGAAATGCAGCAGCAATAGAAACACAGTAACTATTGGATACATGTTTCATCCGAGAAATCTATTTCTCCTCATGGCTAGCAAACGTGGTTATGGTCAGAAAAAGCTCAGAAAAATGGCGGATGTGTGTAGATTTCACAGATCTAAACAAGCCTTGCCCGAAGGACTCGTACCCGCTGCCGAACATTGACAGACTTGTAGACGACACCTCAAGTTACCAAGTGCTAAGCTTCATGGACGCCTACTCTGGGTACAACCAAATACAAATGCACCCAGATGACGAGGATAAGACGACATTTGTAACTGACAAAGGTAACTTTTGTTATAAAGTAATGCCTTTCCGACTAAAAAATGCAGGGGCCACTTATCAGAGACTAATGGACAAAATATTTAAAAATCAAATTGGACGGAATATCGAAATATACGTTGATGATATGGTCATCAATTCTAGCTCAGAAAAACAACATGAAGCTGACCTTCAGGAGGTTTTCCAACAACTCCGAGCCTACAATATGAGACTAAACCCGGAAAAGTGCGCATTTGGCATACAGAAGGGCAAATTCCTCGGATTCTTGTTAACAAACCGAGGTATAGAAGCCAATCTTGACAAGTGTCAGGCAATCCTAAACATGCAATCACCAAAGACGATCAAAGAAGTACAACGACTCACAGGCTGCCTAGCAACCCTATCCAAATTCTTACCAGCCGCAGCAACAAGATCCTATCATTTCTTCAAGACCATGGAGAAGTCGGATAAATTCATTTGGACGGAAGAATGCGAAAAAGCATTTTCCAAATTCAAGCATATCTTGGGATCACCACCTATACTCAAGAAACCAGAGCAAGGTAAACAAGTCTTTCTATTTCTTTCCATTTCCACTAACACTATTAGCTCTGTACTCGTAACAGAAACAGGTAAGGAGCAACACCCGGTGTATTTCGTAAGCAAAGTCCTACAGAATGCCGAGACAAGGTACCCAATGATAGAAAAAATGGCGTTCGGTCTAGTAATCACTGCTCGGCACCTGAGGCATTATTTTCAAACACACCCAATTATAGTTCGGACAGGCCATCATTTACGACAAATACTATCAAAACCGGACTTAGCAGGGCGAATGACAAAATGGGCAATTGAGCTCTCTAAATTCGACATATCATATCAATCGCATGGATCGCCTAAAGCCCAGGCATTGGCCGACTTTATTTCAGAATTTATGGACATATAAGAACACATCAAAACATGGGAACTATATGTGGACGGAGCGTCAAATGAAAATGGATGTGGAGCAGGAATTCTCCTAAAAGACGATAATAGAGTCCAAGCCGAACAGTCAATCAAGTTCCTCTTTGAAACAACTAACAACCAGGCCGAATATGAAGCCCTACTAGCAGGCTTGAGGTTAGCCAAGGGCGTGGGGATCTCTAACTTAACAGTACATTGCAATCACTTCTCGTAGTGCAACAGGTAAACGGCCAATTTCAGGTATGAGATTCGCTCTTAGAAAAATACCTGAACTCGGTCGAAACGCTAATGAAATCTTTTCAAATTTTTGAAATACTGCATATACCTAGAGAACAAAATGGCAGGGCCGACATCTTATCCAAACTAGCTACATATAGGGTAACCGATCAAACAGATAAACTACATCACATTACACTAACAGAATCAAGTTTAGATGTAAAATCTGTTTTAAGTGTCTCACAGGAAGAAGATTCGCGAAGCACATTCATTCGCTACTTAAAAAGCGGAGAGATACCAGAGGATGAAAACCCAAGGACATTCAAATACAAAGCAAACCAGTATACCTTATTAGGAGCCGACCTATACAAGCGAGGTATTTCCTGACCTCTTCTGAAATGTCTCGGCCAAGCAGAAGCAGAAACCACTGTGAACGAACTATATGAGGGAATCTGCGGACACCATACTGGAAGTAGGAGCTTAGCTACAAGAATACTCCGAGCAGGATACTTCTGGCCGACATTAAGAAAAGACTGCAGAAATAAGGTACAAAGCTGTGATGCATGCCAAAGATGCACACCGCTCATTCACAACCCAGCTGGGCTCTTACATACCTCAGACGTCAGCTGGCCATTCCACAAATGGGGGATGGATATACTCGAACCATTTCCAATCTCAACACGACAGGTAAAATTCTTTCTAGTAGCTGTTGATTATTTCACCAAATGGATAGAAGCACAGCCTCTTGCAAAAATTACATCCGAAAAGGTACAAAATTTCATTTGAAAGTCGATTATATGTAGATTCGGTTTACCTAGAGAAATCATATCTGATAATGGCAGACAATTTACGGATAAAAGATCGCATCATATCTAACAGACCTGCATATTAAGCACCATTTCTCCTCCGTCGAACACCCACAAACTAATGGGCTCGCGGAGGCAGCTAACAAAGTTATCTTGCAGGCCTTAAAAAAGAAATTAACAGATGCTAAGGGACGATGGGCCGAGCTCATACCAGAAATATTGTGGAGTTATAACACGACACCCCACACAACAACGAATGAAAGCCCATTCCGACTAGTGTACGGTGCAGATTGCATGATACCCATAGAGATTAGCCAAGGGTCCACTCGGACCGAATACTTTGATGAGCAAGACAATTCGGAAGCCAGGTCAACAAAGCTCGACCTAATAAATGAAGAACGAAGCCTCACCGGAGTAAGGCAGCAAGCCATGCAGGCAACAATACGAAAACAGTACAACAAAAAAGTAAGGCCATGAACATTACAAGAGGGAGACTTAGTCCTGCGACAAATGGAAGAAGTCCGAAAACCGCCAGGTCACGGGAAGCTTGCAGCTAACTAGGAAGGCCCTTTCCGAGTCTTTAAAGTAATCGAAAAAGGAGCATACTCCCTCGAAACACTAGAAGGAACACCTCTACCTAACACATGGAATATCTCATCTTTGAGAATCTATTACAGTTGAACTTTTATGTAAATATGAACTGACCAGGTACTCTTTTTCCTGATCACAAGGTTTTATCCCTAAGGAGCGTTTTATTCGGACAGGTTTTAACGAGGCCGACCACTTCATACCTTAAACATCTCATTCATATCAATAAATATTACATTCAGCTCGACTATCTATACTTCGAATATTACTGAACGCCTATCAATCAAACTGACTTATCAGCAATTAGAAATTAGGACCAACGCATCGAACCGACCACACAAGTCGGAAAGACTAGTACCATCAAAATTCAAATATCAAAAACTACTATCAAAATCAATATCTATCATCTAACTAGCATGAAAAAGATAAATTAAATATCCATACACGAGCTTTTGATAAAAGCATTGTCACAAGTCAACACCAACACCAAAACAGTCACTAAGTACAAAGTTTAAAATATTCTGAAAACATCGGAAAAGTCATGAAACAAAATACAAATATCTTTTCAAGGGGGACGAGGAATGCTCTCAGCCTGGTCTTCGCTAACTTCGTCATCAGCAAGTTCACCATTAACAACAATTTTAGCCACGTTGAGTTTTCTTACGTCAAAGTTCGGCGAAAACAAGGAGACTTGGCTAACAGCACGATCAAACCCAGCTATAAACATATCCATCTTCTCCTCCTCAAGCTCGTTAAGATGACCAGTCATCTCACCCTTAGTCTTATCACTCTCCTTAACTTCAGCTTGCAGCAACCTAACTTGTTCCTGAAAGCGGCCGACTTCATCCTCTTTCTCCTTCATCTTCGCAGTAACATCAACAACAACTTCTTCCCTTTCCTTCAACAGACGCTCAAGAGACGACACTTTCTCAACCACCACCTGCTGCTCCAAACCCAATAACTCACTAGTTCGTCCAACACACATTAGACGAGAAGCAACGATCTGCAAAGATAATAGAGTAAATGATTAAAGCACTCTACAAAGATGAAAACAACCAAAATAAAAACCACTACCTGAATGAATTTTCCCATCCCCTCGATCCATGTCCGACGTGTGAGACCCATATCCCCAGGATACTGAGAAACGCAATCTGCGAGCTCGGAAATCGGAAATTGGTCGCTCCATAAAGAATGCAAGTTCTCCCCAGGTATAAAGCCATGCAATCTCCGCAGCCTTTCAAAAATAGACTTCACGGCAACACTCTGATCACCTTCAGAGATGACCTCCAAAGAATTCTCCGACTCATTTTTCCTTCTTTTTGGAGAAAGAGGGGCCTGAGCAGCAGA
Organism: Arachis hypogaea; assembly: GCF_003086295.3. Classification (NCBI taxonomy): domain Eukaryota; kingdom Viridiplantae; phylum Streptophyta; class Magnoliopsida; order Fabales; family Fabaceae; genus Arachis; species Arachis hypogaea. The sequence continues at coordinate 126,541,774 of NC_092048.1, forward strand.
GAACGCGGCATCCCCATCAGTCTCCTTCACAACCTCTGACACACTACCACCTTTCTCACCCTTTTTCTTCAAATACGCTTGGAATTTAGCAGCATTCAAATTCGGCACCCTACTACCTGCAACCACAAAAATAGAAAGTCAACAAATACACAACCAAACATCATTAAGACGTGTAAAATCAAAATTACCTATATACAATTTTAGCCCTTCAATGTCATTTTCCTCTTCACATTTCAATAAATCGGGAATAGACAAATATTCTCCAGCAGCAAAGTTTTCAATTAAAAACTCCAACAAACAGTCCTCTTCCTCACTTCTTTCACTAGCCTCAAAAATTTGCAAGGGTTTCGAACACCAATACAAAGGAAATCTTTCTATCATCTCGTCATCCAAATAAAAGGGATACACAGACTCCAAAGATCGAACCTTTACAAACATCGACTTAAAATTTTTAAAAGAAGATTTGTACAACAAAAAGAGAGAGCGACCAAGGAAGCTACTTAGAAAAACCCACAGCCCTTTACGAACCCCCTTAGACTGAAACAAAGAAAAGAAAACAATTAGCGAAGAGGGAGACTTCAGAAAACCCATTAGAACCTCAAACGCATGCAAAAATGTCCATGAATTTGGATGCAACTGTGATGGAGCACAGTTCAATTGGGTCAGAACTTTACACTCAAAATCTAAAAACGGAAACCTTACATGCAGCTCAGTCAAACAGGGAACGGTACATATAAAAATAACCCCAATCCTCCCTCCTCTCACAAACCCTCTCCTCACTAGAACAAGGGAGAAACTCAATACGAACACCAGAACCATCCCTAACAAACCTGGGGGCCTCTAAAGCATGAAGTGACTCCTGATCACAATACGACGAAGCACGAGTTTTCATGTCCTCATGAACCCAATGATAGGGGTTCTCCTTATTCACTTCGACAGCTTTCACCTTTTCTTTCTCTTTCTCTTTAACCATTTTTCAGATAATAAAAGAGGAGAAGAATTCGAAAGAACACTGAGGAGAAGAAAAGACAGATACAAGATGAGAAGACTAACCTCTGGAAGACATGTCTACTCACTTATCAAAACCTTTTTGCAAACTGAAGTCTTGTTTCGTAAACGGCACAGGTTTAATTACAAACCCACTATTTTAGTGGGAAGTTGAAACAGCAACAATTACGCGCCCAAATGCAAAACGGTCCGGTTTCACCATAGCTAAGCGTGAAATTTATTGCAACCCAGTTTACAAAGCAAAAACCTTTCTTTTTTGAAAAAACATTTTTAATTTTATTTTTTTACCCACTTATTTTTAGCCCAAGCTTGAAACGCGCGTTGAGCTTGGGGCTCCAATATTTTACCTCAAAGCACCAAGGTATAACTCCAGCAAAAAGCTCAACTTGATGCAACCACACTAAGTCAAGCTTGGGGGCTGTGTATTGTACCCCTAATATCTCGGATAAAACCAAGTCATACCTCGGCGTAACGGCTCTATCCCAACAGAACACTCCCCACAATCTCGGATGAAGATCAGTCCCCACAATCTTGGACGAAGATCAGTTACCAAAATCTCGGAAAAAGCTTACTACTAAGCTACAAACTGATCTATAAAGTAGGTTGAGCCATCAATGGAAGGACAAGACAAAAATACTTCGTCCCGAAAACAACATACTTCAGAGCTATATCACCAATCATATACACTCTATTTATTTTATCTCTTTACTGACTTGAGCGTCGGAGTCCCTTTTGTAGGTATCACGCTTAGGTCCAGGTTCACAAGGATATCATCGACTCAGCCAAAGCCACCAGGCATAATGAGATTAACAGAGAACTGACGTATAGATCGGACAGAATATCCTTGCAAGAACAGTATCAAAACATAATTATTAGATAAAAAAATATTTTTATATAAAATATTTAAATATAAAATTACTTTTACTTTTTTAAATTTTTTTTAAGAAAATTACTTATTTTATTTTTTTCTGGAAAAACTCACGTAAACAAATTTTAGGTTATCCTCTTTTAATTTGTCAATGTGTGGGCATGACTTTTCAGTTTTGTTGTTATAGATCAGAATACATCCTATATCAATTCCATCATGATCCTGATATAATAGTCAACTAGTCAAGCATGTCATATTTGATCAAATTTTATTCACTGATCAGTAATACTAAAGAAATATATTGATGATCAATAATCAATTCAAGGAGTGGTTGGCAGAAAAGAAATAGAAAAAAAATAAAAAAAATAAAATAAATTTTTATTTTTTTAGTGATTGATAGAAAAAACATAAAGAGAAAGGAAGTAAAAAAAAATTAAATAAATTTTTATTTTTTTTAATATATTTAAATAAAAAATAAGAAAAAATAATATATAATATTATAAAAAGATAATTTTATTTTTATATATTTTAAAATATATTAACAAATAAGAAGATAATATTATAATATTAATATTAATTATATTTTTCTTTTATTTTTTATCTAATATTGGGAGAAAAAAATTTCAATAGATGTTACCTATTTTTTACATTATTCACTTTTTTCTTTTGAGTTTTTTATTTAATTAAACAATAAAAAATAATTATTTTTTTTTAATTTCTTTCTCTCCTTTTTTTTTCATCTATTTTCCACTGACAACAACTAGGGAACCAAAAGCATATCAGCCAAAAATCAGTCAAAATGTGTTTGGGTTCTATGAAAAATCGGGTTTTAGTTTGTGCTCCGTGATCTCAGCAACGGTTTTCAAACATATTATTCAAAAAGTGATTTTAATTAAACGATTTTGTTTACTTTTTGACTGGTCACATTTTGGTTCCATATATTTTTCCTTTTCCACTCAAACAAATAAAGCGTTGCTGACATATATAAATCATAAAGCTAAAACACAAATTTAAAAGTAGGGAGAATATTCAGAAGTGTTAAGCCAGCGCAGTGAGCATGAATGGGTGATTCAGGGTATCCGAGCAATAAAGGCAACACGCCGAAAGGGAACCCAATAACAAGAACAAAGTCCACTGATGATACCATGCACCCTAACATTTTTTATTATTTGTGTCTATTACTTTGTTATATGATTTATGTAAATGAGAGTAGTAGAATAAAGTAGGAAAGTGGCGTGTGCTTGCCTGCTTGGTAAGCATAGCGTGTTGATGAGTGGCAGTGGGCAAAATGCAGTGACAAAGCGGCAGAAGAAACCTTACGTTGTTATGTTAAGGGAAGCTTATCACCTATTCCATCGAATCTGGAATTTTTTCGTTCCAACTTATTTAATCATTCAGATTTAATATAAAAAATATTAACGATCAAGATTGATATGGAAAACATGTTGTGATGAATGTGTAATTTGAGTAGTTTATAGGTAGTCTTTAACTGATAATTTCCTTATCCAATTTTATGTAAAAAGATTTTTAAGATTTTTTTATGAGTCTAGTCATAGCTAAATAAATTATGCGAGCCAAAGCTGCGTATCATGTAATCTTTTTTTAAACAGGTCTTGAAGCTTTTACAATATTAGTAATAATATATACTGTTTGACTCAAATAAAATATTAATATAAAAGATTGTGAAATCGCGTAAAATTAAAATATAGTAATTTAAACATATATATTTTGCTTCATTTAGTTTTTGTATAATTTCTAAAAATAACGTAATAAATAACCATTAGAACAAGACTCTAATAATGGTGAAATTTGAACTTAAGATTTCATATGTTTTTTTTCTAAATTTTACATTATAAAAGTATTATTAGTATTTTATTTAAATTCAAATAAAAAATATTTACATATTTGTTTACGTTAATTTGTGTATAATGTAATAAATAATTTTTATATTTAAATATAAAAAGATAACTTTAAATCATGGATATATTTTAGAATTTAACCGTAAAAAATTTTACGTGTACATTTAATCATAAATACCACGTCATAAAAAATAATTATTATTTTCATTGTGAATGGTTATTCAAAAAAATAGATGTGGTTACACGAATGTGTAAAACATTTTACACTGTCCGAGCATCAAAAATTAAACTCTATATTTTTTTTGTTTAATTATTTTGTCGATCCTTATAGTTTGAATTTTCAATTAAGTCCATATACTGTTTTTTCTTTATGATTGAGTCATTATACCATATCAAATTTTATAGTTAAGTCCCTGCCGTGACAAAAATACTAGAATTAACATAATATTCCGTTAAATAGAACGAATATGCCTAATATTTGACTTAAAATTTTGTATAATTTAACAGAATATTCTATTAATTTTAACATTTTTATCATGGTAGAGACTTAATTACAAAATTAGTATTTTTGCCCATAATTTTATTTTTTTTCATATTAATTTATGTGTATTTTTTAGTATTTTTATGTAATACATAATATAATTATCTAGTATACTCAATTATAAACAGATAAATTTATTTTTATTTGTTGGTGTGAATGTTTTTTTAAGATGATATTCTATGGTGTAATTTTAAATTTTAAATATAATTTTTTTAGTTTATGTTTGAAAATAATTAAAGAAAAGGGTTAAGAAAAAATGATTGAGAATAAAAATACAAAAAATATAATATAGAAGTATAAATAAACTTTATTAATCATAATATATTAAAATGTATATTAAATAAGTATTTGTTGTTGTGTTAAAGCTAAACATACTTAGAGATATTTTAAATAATTTATTTGATCCAGAAGATATAAAATAGAGTAATATTGATACAAGTGTTATTAAATATGTGTAAGTAAATCTAACGTTATATATTCTGAATATTTATAATTAAAAGTTGTTATTATAGCTATTTTAATTAAATATTAATTATATTTAACTATCATATTTTAATTCAATTGAATGATAAATATGAAATTTAATTGATTAGTGGTATATTATAACGGATTTAAATTTTAAAACTATTGATGATAAATGATACTCATAAATAGATACAAATGTTTTAAATATTAGAATTTATATTTTTTAAATCATTACTAGGTTGAAATTTATTTATTTATTTATTGTCTTAAAAAATTATAAAGTTATTATTTATAAAAAATTATTGATAACTTTTCAAAACAATAAAGTCAGTTATTGAAAGCCAGCAATCCAAGGGGCAGCAAACCTCTTATAGCTGTCCATTTATGTCATTTAATATCTAATTTAGAGGATTTTAGAGTCTTTTAAAAAGTTGCTAAACGACAAAATTAATATGGGAACCTTTTGCTTATTGGAACAGCCATGTTCCATAAAAGTACTTGGAACACCTGATAATTTTCCTATATTAAGACTTAATAAGTTTAAGATGGGTTAATCTCATATAAAGTTGGGTATAATAACAGAAAGACAGTGCAGTAAGGATCAGAATAGGTCTTCTTCGCTGCTGCAGCATCACATCATAATTCACAAGTCACCATCGCCCAAACCCGAACCCAACCCGGGGACCTCTCTTTGTAGAATTGTAGTTTCTATTTCCTTCTTGGTTTCCTATTACATTATAGCTGCGTCACAAGCTACTTCCCTCTGTAACTAACTACATATATTCATATTACTGCTCTTAATTTCTTGGTTCCAAACTAGTCGCTCTATCTAATTCAAGATCTGAAATCCACTCTTATGGATACTCGTAAAGAGGTTTGCCTCTCTCTCTCTCTCTCCGAGATTTGCATGAACTACGTATATACTGTGTTCACTTGAAACTGATTTTTCTCTCTGCATATATGCATATGGAATCTGCTGATTATATAGCAGGAGTTTCTTTTCTTTCGTGCTTCGTTTATTCATGAAACAAAGTATTACATGAACGAGAACCAGAAGGAACAGACTTCTTTTTTTTTTTCTTCTCCTAATTCACAAATTCATGAATATATTGTTTTTTAAAAGCTTAATATCAATAACTATTTCAGAGAAAATTGTTACTTGTTAGCTAGGCAATACCAGAAACAAGATTTTTTAATTTTTTGAAAGGAAAAAAAAAAAGATTAATTACCTAAGGCATCGTAATTCTATATTCTTTGTTGCTTTCTGCTGTTTATTTTTCAAGATTTTTTTTAGAATATTTGGTTGACCGCTTTAAACCGTTGGTAAAGGTGGACAGGAGTTCGATTACTATAGAATTTCATATTTCCTTTCCAGCTCAGAGCAATAATAAATCAATTTTGTTCTGTTTCTTCAAACTGTGGAATGACGATATTGGTGTTTTAGCCGTACAAGTAATGAAAAATATATAAAGAAGAAACAGTCAAATTTGTCGCTAGGATTCGTTCTTCGCCCGCAATTTATGACGACGATATTTGTATTGTTCTTAGCTGATTGAAATTTGACTGTGCAAGCTAAATAACTAGAACCTTGCTGTTAAAACCTCTTAATATATTATTAAATATCATTGTGATTTTGACTAAGATGGTTGTGATTTGTGAATGTTAGAAAAATGCGGCATGGATATCAGTGCCGCAATTTGGGGACTGGGATCAGAAGGGGCAAGTTCCCGATTACTCACTAGATTTCTCAAAGATCAGAGAAACAAGGAAGCAGAACAAGACTAACATTTCAAGGGCAAGTCTTGGTAACGAAGACGAGTTCATTAACCCAAACACCACCACTGCCACCGTAGAAAACACTACTGGCCATAGCCGCAACGAGCATCAGCACCCTCACTACCATCAAAACAGTTCTCACTCTCCAACTGTAAGATTCTTCCCCTCTTAATCTCTTAATCCTTAAAGTATTTCTGAATTTGTAGCTATGGCAAGTGTAGATGAAATTACTATTAGATATTGTTAAAATTGATGGTTACATTACATACATACATTAATACATACATACATTAGCTTGTTAAGTTTATTTTATATTCTGAGAGGAAAGATTATACTTTGGATATATCCTGATGAAGGTAATTAATTTTCTAATTAAGTTAACCATGATAAGAATAAGCCAGTTTTCTATTTGGATTTTAATACACGTTTGGTTGATACATGAGTTGACATTGGTGTCTTTACCGAAATACATGAATTTATATTTTTCCTTTATTGAAAAATCAAATTGATGCTTTCTATGCTCCTTTTATTGCTTACTGTGTAAGTATGAACCTAGCGGTACCTCCAATCATCAAGACTGATTTATGTTTGGAACTGGTATTGGTAGATACAGTATATCATAAAAAAAATGCTTTACGACGGAATCAGGAAATTGATTGAATTCAAATAATGAACGCAAATGACAAATAGGGCGGAAAGTAGTGAATAATAATGTGGTGAAGAAGAGAAATATCTTTCCAGCCAATGAAAGCAGAGTTTATATTATTTATGTTATTAAATGAAGGGAATATTACGTGGGACCCATAATTATGTGTTATGATAGATGTGTAAAGTGAAGGATGTATATAAATTATATATAGATGTAGATGTAGGATACCTAAGCATCGCGCGATTCGAGTTGCTGCACATGCAGTGAATGTTTGGGGCAGTTTTCATGGGTAAGAGTCCATTAAATTATAAAATGTATACTGTGATGGATTGATCGTTTATAAAATGTCTTTGGCGGATGTGTTAAATGATCTGTGATATATGTGTTTCTAAAGTCTTGCTTATTAAGTGCTACATAATGTAATCTCTTAACGTCTTTTTCTTTTGGTGACAGACAAGGAGAAGCTTCCTTAGCTACTTCAACTGTTGTGTGAAGGCTTAGCGTGTACAACCTTTGCTCTTGCTTTCTGAAGATTTTCTGAACAGGCATGGGTTATTCTTCTGCTTAGTTTGGTGATAATTATTTGGCCATTGTACTTGATTTTAGAAAAATAAAATCTTTCCTTTTCAGCCTACGGTAGTTAATATAATCAGAGATTAAGATAATAAGCATGTTAAGATTCCCATGATGAAAAGCACAATATTAAAATATGATAAGGAGGCCACTCAGATAAACACGCCTAAAACGTCTTTTTTTAAAGATGTCTTTATATTGTGTTTTAATTGGTTTTGGTATAATTTATTCGGTGTTCCTCATCACATATTATTAAATTCCTCAAAAGATTTTCTTTCCAAAAACAATAAAAAATATTTAATTTGGACTAAAACAAAAAAGGTAATAGATTAACTATTAGATTTTTTTTAAAAGATTATTTACATAAAAAAATATATCACATTCATCAAAATATATATATATATATATAACAATTAATTAATTATTTTATATATATAAGCTCTTAAAAAATTTTATAAATAAAAAAATAATTAATTTTTATTCGTATAATATATAAAATAATTACTATATTATTATTATATTATAGATTAAAATTTACTAATTTAAATTTTGTTTTTATTTTTAATATAAGCATTAAAAATAAATAATTTTTTTATAACAAGATATATTGTAATAAAATATATATAATATTAATTAGTTTTTAAAAAATTCTGAAAAGATGATTTTTTCTAATAAAGTGTTATTAAAAAATTAACATTATAAAAACTAATTTCAACCAATATGATATAATATGATATAATAGGTTATTAAATATATTTAATACAAAATACATTGAATATAAATTTTTATTGAGTTTAAATTTTAAATAATTTTTAATTAAATTTTGAATATTTTTATTTTAAAGAGTTAGAATATTTTAACATCATTTTTTTCGTATCTTTTTAATTGAGTTTTGATTTTTTAAATTATAAACCTTATTTATAATTAAGAGTAATGTTTTAACACCACCAATTAGTCACACATATAAAAATACAAGAACAATTCTATTGTCATAATTATAATCTAACTTTATAAGCAATACAATACAATGAAACTATATATAAGTAATATAACTAAATTTTATCTACATCTATAGTCACATTTCATAAATAATATAATTAAATTATATTTATGTTTATAATTAAAATATGAATAAAAATACAAAAAAGTATTAGGATGGTTAATTTTTTTCATTCATAATTTTTTATTATTTTTGTTGTGAAAAATTTAATTATTTTAATAATTAATTATTTAAAAAAAAAAAGATAATTGAATAACACGAAAAAGTCTTATTAAGAGTAATTTATTTATATATGATTAAAAAATAATTGAATAATTATATACGGTAAAAAATTAATATTATTAAAAAATAAAAATAAAATTTATTTTAAAATTAAAAATAAAGTTTATTTAAAAATAAAATTAAAAATCATGGTTTTTTTTTTTCCAAAATTTATCTACGAGTAATTCTATAAATATTTTATGATGAATAAAAATATTAAACTCATACTAAAATTTATTCTAATAAAATTTATTTTTATTCTACTAAACGTTAAATAAATTATTGAAAAGAATTTTGTTTCCTCCATTAGAGAAGAATGATAAACTTCCATACTTTTATTATGTTATGGCAATAATTTGGCCTGTTATTTTTTAATGTACATAATAATAATAATAATAATAATAATAATAATAATAATAATAATAATAATAATAATAATAATAATAAAACAAGTATATCACAGTAAAAAAGAAAGCACGTCACCAAATAATTTATCATCCGAATTATATATGAATCAAATTGATAATATGAGAGTTAACACTACAAAAATCGACAACAAAGTTAGAGACTTACAAAACCTTTCTTAAGATCATAGAAAAAAAACGTTTATATTTGTGTGATATACAAAGCAATTATCATATTATTATTATTATTATTATTATTATTATTATTATTATTATTATTATTATTATTATTATTATTATTATTATTATTATTATTATATGAGCAAAAAAAGTCCAACTGTATGTTTTAAAGTAAATTTTTTTTTAATATTTGATTAAATGTTCTTGTATTTAGTACTTTTTTTTGCACTTCCTCTTAGTTAAAAATATAATCATTATATTTTTTTAGTTATTATTGCTAGGGGTGTTTACAGATGGGATACGGCTGAAATTTCGATCCAATCCGCACTAAACTCATTAGATCAAATTCGATATTCGCACTTTTTATGTTTGGATCAGATATCAAATATATCCATAAAATAAAAAATATAAAAAAATTTATTTTTATAAAAAAAAGTCAATAATTTTTTTTGTTTACTTTTTTAAACATATTTACTTCTATCTGATTAGAGTGTGGATCCGATTCGATCCAATCCGATCATCTTACAGATCAGATCATATTCTCAAATTACAGATCAGATACGGATAAATACTGTGGATTTATATGGATATGATCTAATCTATGAACACCCCTAACTATTACTATAGGTTCATTGTTGCAAAAGAATGTTTCTTTTATTATAAACTATTATTAGATTTTAATTACCATTAAAACAACTGAATGGTCAACTTAATTACCATTATTATATCCATAGTTGTAAAAACCGAACTGGATCGGTTGGTTCGACCAAAAAACTAGTGAACCGGACTAGAACTGGATTATAGTCCAGTTCGGTTTACTCTTTGGACCGTTTAAGGAATAAAATCGGTGTGAACTGGTAAGAACCGGTGCAAACTGGTCTAACCAAACTGGTCTGCTTGAAAAAAATTTTAAAATGTCTCCACAAGGTCTCGAACCAAGAACCTTGGAGCAAAAGTAACCTCTACTTGCCACTTAGCCATTGCACTTCTAAGTATTATATTTGACAAATACTAATTATATAGTATACATAAATATCTAATTTAATTTAATTTTTGTTTTTTCTATTTTTAAAATTAATTATATTTTAATTATATACCATTATTAATATAAATATAAATTTCACTAAAAATTTATTAATTTACTTGATCTATTTTATTGCTAGTATTGTGATTAAGGTTATTTGTTTTGATGTTAGTGTTAAAATCTACTGATATTATAGTTAGATGATAGGCTTTGTGAATTAATTATTTTTTTATTGTGTCAAAATAAGATACTATTGTAGTATTAAAATTTTATGGTTTTTTTTATATTAGTTATTTTTAGAAGTTGAGACTTGATTCTTCATAAAATGTTAGTGAAGATATGCATTTCAAATTTTAATTTTAAGTTTTTAACTATTTTATATTTTATATTTACGTGAGACCAGTTTTATCGGTTCAACCAGTGATTTATCAGTTGAACCAATAAACCAGTGAACCAGTAGCTTGATCGGTTCGATCACTGCTGGTTCAGTTCTAACAATTATATTTCAATCTAATTTCAAAAATTTCGATTTACTCAATTTAATAGTTATGACTCACAATTGGTTCCTAATCAAGCAACAACAAATTATGTCTCCCAATTGGTTCCTAATCAGTTCTAACAATTATGTCTCCCAACTTAATAGTTATGACTCACATTGGTTCCTAATCTTATTTTTGTCACTGTCTCACAAAATCGTTAACAACATACTGAAATGGACTAACGACTGCTACATTATACATTCTAGCGACTATTTGATGTGACAATTGAAATTTTTTTACCTTATTTTTTATTTTCAACTAAACACTTAAAACCCTAATATGAGTCACGGATACCTAAGTTAAAAAATCAAACTAAGTAAATTAAAACTTTAAAAATCAGATTAAAGCTCGAATATAACTTCAAAACAGAACTTTAACTTATGTAGTGATTAATTTAAATGAAAATCAAATAAATCAAAATTCAACATAATTTTTATCAATGTTTTTAAATTCGAAATTTCTATACCAAAATTAACTAGGATTTTTCTTTAAATTAAAAATTTAATGAAATAGTGACTTTAATTATCTTAACCAATGTCCTAATTAATTGCTTTTATGTCTTAAAAAAACCGTATATGAGAAAAAAATAATTAATTTGTCTACTTTAATAAATAGTTATTTTACTAAAATGAGAAACTATTTTTTTAAAATTTTTAAGAACTAATTAATATTATATATATTTTGTTACACTACATTTAATTATAAAAATTTTATTTATTTCTAATACTTATATTAAAAATAAAAAAAAATTAAATTAGTGAATCTTAATCTATAATATAATAATAATAATATAGTAATTATTTTATATATTGTACGAATATAAATTAATTATTTTTTTATTTATAAAAATTTTTAAACGCTTGAGCTTGTTTTATATATATATATATATATATATATATTTATGAATGTGATATATTTTTTATGTAAATAATCTTTTAAAAAAATCTAATAGTTAATCTATTACTTTTTTTTGTTTTAGTCCAAATTAAATATTTTTTAGTGTTTTTGGAAAGAAAATCTTTTGAGGAATTTAATAATATGTGATGAGAAACACCGAATAAATTATACAGAAACTAATTAAAACACAATATGAAAACATCTTTAAAAAAAGACATTTTAGGCGTGTTTATCTGAGTGGCCTCCATATGATAAACAAACTCGTATACTCTTCGAGTCTCGACCTTAACAATTTTCCTTTTAATTTCGCTCCTCAAGATTTTTCATGAGATCATAGTTTTAAAGTTCCTACCAGGACTTCAAAGAAAAAAAATGCTATTAATCATTGGAAAATTTTATTCATAAGATGGAGGATTCAAGAGGAACACATCTCAGCTGCATGTTACTGATATTTAATATTGTAGCTGTCGTATGGCAAATCTCAAACATTCAAGTGAGTGGAGCCTGAACAGTTCCATTTTCGTGAAGACAACTAAATCAATGTTAGAGGGCTTTACAACTTCAAACTCAATTTTGCAACAATGATTGATCCTAACATTGTGTTCTACCATACCACGTGAGTGTGACAAAATGTGAACCGCCCCAAAAAAACAAGTATACTGATTATGATGGGCCACCATCTGCCTTGCAGGAAATGCTAGTTAACAGGGGGGAAAATGAAAAAGAAAAGCATTTTTAATTAGCTCTCACCAAAGTCGGCAGCTTCAGAATGCCTAACTTAGGCAGTCCCAATTACTTAAGTACCTTAATTGTAATAACTAACCCATTTAATGTTGTAATCACCCTACAACCAACACTCAATTGGATTTACAAGTGATATTGAAGTTTGATCTAATATGCTCTTTGATCAGTTAGTAATGGAAAGTTATGATCGAGGGTTCCTTTCAACAGTTATTTTCAAGATATGATATATTGATGAGGAAGCTCGTGCTTCTAGATCACGACAAGCAACATATTCCTGTTAGTACATGACAGCTTCAACAAGTAGATACGGATAATATCATCACGAGGAAGGAGGAATTAACATTTTATGAAAATAGTGTGTGTTCTAACCTGTTGACACCGAGATATAGCTCGTTCCCCAGAAAAGGTCGGTAAACTCTTGAGGTAGAACACGAAACACGGCGGTGGTTGAAACCGAGGTGGTGGAACCTGCAAAGGTCCTCCGACGTTCAAGTCAGTAAGAGAATATATATGTGTATGCCTTTTGGAAAAAGATGGCTTACCTCTTTGGCTTCTGCTCTTCTCCTTATATCTGGCTAGTCGAAGCTAACCGTTTTTGTGTAACGTCCGAGCATTAACTGTGTATCCGACGTTATAGGAAGAACATAAATGCTGATTTATCTGGAATATGCAGTTACAATTGTAAATCGTACGTTGCCGAGCTATAACTCGTAACCGACTTTTACTTGTCCATATCACAGCCCCCAAGCTTGGCCTGATCTGAAGGAGACAGGTTGAGCTTTTTACTGACTTAGCGAGTTATAGCTCGGCATATCTAGCCCCAGGTCAACGTGTCTTACCAGATCCTAATCTTGGCATATGAAAGGGTTGTGTGAAATAAATTTGAATCATTTACTTTTATTGGCCATTGTGTTTATTTAATGTTTGTCTGGTTCAACTTCCAATGTCACTCTTAGACCGTTAAAGTGACTTTGGTTTGTGTGGATGAGATTTGATTATGGAACTGAAAAGTTAATTCAATTAGTGGTGGAGTTTCAAGTTTTCACACCCACTGCGTTTAAGTTGGAGTCAGAAGCTTTTAAGTGACAATGAGTAGAAGAGGTTAGTAAGTTTTCTTCACCCCCTTCTGTTCTTATTAATTCTTTCTGTCATACCTGTTAACAATGAGTGAGAAGAAGAAAAAATTGCTTCCCCAAGTTAAGGATGATGAGAAATATGATTGGGTTGACAATGATGTCCATATACAGGCTTCATTGTTTTCTGATATTGAGAGTGTGAAGCGGGTAAACATGGGTAGGGTAGTCAGGGCTGGTTTTCACATAGAACTGTTGCCATGCAGCCGAGCGGATCGTGTTTTCCATAGAAAAAAAGATTTTGAATATTTTTATGTTTATAGTTGCATGATTGAGGAACTACGAGTTAAACTCCCCTTTTCTGGTTTTGAATGTGATGTGATGAAACAACTGAACTGTGCTCCATCTCAAATACACCCAAACAGGTGGGCTTTTATCAGATGTTTTGAAGCTTTAATGGATTTTCTTGAAGTTAAAGCAGATTTAGAACTGTTTTTTTCTTTATTCCAAGCTAAAGGGATATGGAAAGGGTTATGAATTAATTTAAACAGCACCCCTGGGTTTTCTATCTTCAAACTTTATAAATCGTCTTTTAAGGATTTCAAAGAAATATTTTTGAAAGTGAAATCAGTAGATAAAGAGTTTCCGTTTTACCTTGACGAGCATTTGGGGAAAAAATTCTCGCTTTATTGGTGTTGCCATCCGCAGCATATACTGGGACCCGAACTTATCAATAGTCGGAATGGTGGGGCTGAGGTGAATCAGCCCCCACCGAAGAAGAAGGGTATTGTATTCAAAAAAAGAAAATCGGATGCAGTCACCGAAGATGAGGTACGAGTTGAAGGTGAGAAGTTGCAACTCGATGAATTGCCGAACTTTACTTTAAGGCAAGAGAAATTACACTCATTTGACGAGGAGGAGGAGAATTACTCGGTATGGAACAAGAAATTTCCCTTTAGCGTTGTGTCGGATGAGGTTGTGCAGTCTAAGGCAGATGGAAGTCGGGTAGAGGAGGTTGGGGACGTAGGCGTTGATCAATACTTGCAGGTAATGTGTTTCTAAAATATAGGATGGTTTGTGTGTTTTTCTTTGCTGTCTCTTCTAATATGATGTTGGTTTAATGATTTTAGGTATTAGGATTTCGATTGGCCAGTATTGGCCGTAGTCAAGAGAAAAAACACAAGAAGGAATTGTCTGAGGCTTCCAAGATTGCTGAGTTAAAGGAGCAATTAGCGCTGAGTGAGGCGAGTATTAAGGAATTGAAGAAAAAGTTATTTGAGGCCGAGACCAAGCTTAAAGTTGAAAAGGAGTGTCATGAAAGGATTTCTGCATTATTGAAAGAGAAGGAAAATGACTTGTCGACCGTAAATGATCGAATGATCGAGTTATCTGCGAAGTTGAAGGAATTTGAGAGTAACAAGGAAGGTGATATTCTGGATGCCTTTGCAGAAGGCTTCGAGCGAGCTGTTAATCAGGCAAAGTTCCTTGTTCCTGATGGAGAATTCGGCGCCATGGATCCTGGTAAAGTCATCCGAGGTGGTAAGCTCGTAGATGATGAGGAGGCTACTGAGGAGGGAGATGACAACCTTGCCGACTAATTCTGCACATGTTTACCTTTTAGTTCTGTTTAAGGAAAACATTTCTGTGTATTTTGCTGGATATCTTTCCATGTTTTGATTTGTGTACTTAAGTACTTTTGTTATAAGCTGGTAGATTAGGTTTCGCTGTTTCCTAATCAGTTTTTTGATGTAGCCGTTTTAAGGCCTGATGACTGTAATTTTTGCGCATCCGTATTATGATAATGCGACTTATCGTTTTATTGGTAACTCTTTTTTGAAAGAATATGATATCTGAAAATTTAGAGTAGTTCCCCTCTTTTGGTGGGAGATATGCCATAAAAATGCAAAAGAAAATGAATGTTATTAATAGCAGTACCTGTACAAGTTTATTTCAGGTGAACCAGCCTCATTAAAACCCTCTATGAGCAAAAAACCCCTTTTGGGAAAAAATTCTCAAGGTAGGAAAAAGAGTACTGGTAAGCTGCTTATTGTTAACTGTAATATTGCTTCAAAGAGTTAATGTTCCATGTACTGGGAATTTGCGTGCCATCTAGCTGTTCTAACTTATATGCTCCTTGGCCTAGCACCTCAGATACTCGGTACGGGCCGTCCCAGGTTGCGGCGAGCTTCCCATGAGAAGGAGGTCGGCGAGCTTGCTCAGTCTTGCGAAGTACTAAGTCTCCGTTGCTGAACGATCTTGGAACTACCTTCCGAGAATATCGTCGGCCCACTTGTTGCTGCAAGGCTCTGTGCCGAATAGCTGCTGTTTCCCTAATTTCTTCAATTAGGTCAAGCTCTGCTTGCCGAGCTTGCTCATGATCTTCGGCTAACGTCCGCATAGAGCTTTGGGACACCTCCATTGGGATCATTGCTTCAGATCCATAGACCAGCCTGAACGGAGTTTCCTTGGTCGTTGAGTGGACTGTAGTGTTGTATGCCCATAAAACTTCAGGAATAAGCTCGGCCCATAAGCCTTTTGCGTTGTCGAGCTTTTTCTTTAACGCTTGCAGGATGACCTTGTTGGCTGTCTCTGCCAGGCCGTTGGACTGCGGATGTTCCACAGAAGAGAAGTGTTGCTTTATCTTTAAATTCTGCAAAAATTCCCTAAAAGTACTATCAGTGAACTGCCGACCATTATCGGTTACGATATGGCCTAGTATACCAAATCTACAAATTATATGTTTCCACACAAAACTTATCATTTGTGAGGATGTGATTTTTGCGAGCGGCTGCGCCTCAATCCATTTAGAAAAGTAATCTACTGCAACTACTAAAAATTTTACCTGTCTTGGAGCAGTGGGGAAAGGACCGAGTATATCTATCCCCCACCGATTGAACGGCCAGCTTACCACTGAGTGATGGAGTTGTTCAGCAGGCATATTAATGATCGGCGAGTGTTTCTGACAGTTGTCGTAGGTTCTGACTTTATGCCTACTGTCCTCCCATATTGTCGGCCAATAAAAACCTGCTCGGAGAGCCTTCTGTGCCAGGCTTCGAGCTCCACAGTGTATGCCACAGATTCCTTCGTGGGCCTCGGCTAAGAGAAGATCGGCTTCCGACCTATCCAAGCATTTCAACAATGGTCGAGAATAACCTCGCCTATACAGAGTGTTATTTAACAAGGTGAAAAAAGAAGCTTGTCTTCTGAATTTACCCTTGTCTTCAATTTCCTCCGGGATGGAACCATTGCGGAGGTATTGAATGTAAGGTTCCTGCCAACTATTTTTACTCAAGGTGTTTAAAATTTTGGCTGATTCAATACTCGGTTTGTCTAAAGTTGATTGTAAAAGTGTAGCAGTGTGTGCTTGCGTTGTTGCTAGATTTGATAAAACATCGGCTCTATGGTTTTGTTCTCTAGGTATATGGACAATTTCCACTTTAGAAAACTTATTTAACAAGCTCTGAACAATATTCAAATACTTTAAAAGAGTTGGATCTTTTGTTTGGAAACTTTGATTTACTTGTTGGACGACTAATAATGAATCGCAGTAAACCTTTAAATTAGCAATATGTAAATCAGTAGCTAACCTGAGCCCAGCTATGAGGGCTTCGTATTCTGCCTGGTTATTGCTTGCTTTGAATGAAAATATGAGAGAGTGTTCGAGGACTATACCATCCGAGCTTTCTAACAGTACTCCTGCTCCCGCCCCTTGAGGGTTTGAAGCTCCATCTACAAACAATGTCCAGAGTCGACTTCTTTCATCGGATGAAGTGCTAGTAAACTCGGCCACAAAGTCAGCCAGGCATTGCGATTTAACAGATCCTCTAGGTTGGAATTGTATGTCGAACTCGGAGAGTTCAATAGACCATTTAGTCAGTCGTCCTGCTAATTCAGGCTTAGAAAGTATCTGTCGAAGTGGATGTTCTGTTCGGACTATAACTGTATGACTTTGAAAATAAGGTCGGAGTCGTCTTGCAGAGAACATAAGTGCCAGGACAAGCTTTTCAAGCTTTGGATATCTAAGTTCCGCATTTTGTAGTGTCTTGCTCACGAAATAGACTGGCTGCTGGTCTTTGTTGTTTTCTGTAACAAGAGCGGAACTAATGGTCATCTCAGTGACAGACAAATATAGGTATAATGGGTCGCCGAGCTTAGGTTTCTGCAAAACAGGTGGTTGGAGAGGAACTGTTTCAAGCTCAAAAATGCTTCTTCACATTTCTCATCCCAGAAAAAGCTCTTCGCACTTTTCTTTAAACATTGGAAAAAGTTGAAAGATTTGAAGGCCAAGCATGGCAAGAATCTTGACAATGCCGCTAATATGCCTGTTAACCTTTGAACATCTTTTGTTGTCTTTGGACTGCACATATCAAGTATTGCTTGACATTTTTCTGGATTTGCCTCGATACCCCGACTTGTCAGAATAAATCCGAGAAATTTTCTGCCTTTTACACCAAAGGCACACTTCTCAGGGTTTAGCCGCATATTATATTTTCTGATTTGAGCAAATATTTCTTCAAGATCCTGTATGTGGGATTGGCCGATCTTTGTCTTGGCGACCATGTCGTCCACGTATACCTCGATATTTCTACCTATTTGGTGTTCGAAAATCCTGTTCATCAGTCGTTGGTACGTCGCCCCTGCATTCTTTAAACCGAAAGGCATAACATTATAGCAGTAATTACCATATTCAGTTATGAAAGCTATTTTTTCTTGGTCTGATGGATGCATAAGGATCTGATTATAACCAGCATATGCATCCATGAAACTCAAAGTGTCATAACCACAGGAGTTATCTACTAAAGTGTCTATGCAAGGTAGAGGATAAGCATCCTTTGGGCATGCTTTATTTAAATCAGTAAAGTCGACGCACATGCGCCATTTACCGTTATTCTTTTTTACCATAACGACGTTGGCCAACCACGTGGTGAACCTGATTTCGTGGATGAATTTTGCTTCGAGGAGTTTGTTGACTTCTGTCATGGATGCTGATCGCTTTTCTGCGCCGAGGTTTCTCTTTTTCTGGGAAACTGGTCGGGCTGCCGGACTGACAGCCAATTTGTGTGTAATTACTAACGGAATAATCCCTGGCATGTCTCCGGAAGTCCATGCAAAAAGGTCGGCGTTCGCACACAAGAAATTAATTAGCTTTATTCTGACCTCGTCGTCCATTGATGTTCCGATGAATGTGAATTTTGCTGGATCTTCGGTTAAGACGACCTTGTGAAGATCTTCATTAGGCGTGGGACGTTCCTGGAAGTCAGCTCTTGGGTCTAATTCTGCCAAGATTGGTTGTTTGGATTGTATTGAGTTGACCCGAGCTTCAGTTTTCTTTCTGATGGGTTTCAAACTTACGTTGTAGCATTGCCGAGCTTCTTGCAGATCGCCATGTATGGTTGCAACGATATTATCCTGCACAGGGAACTTGACACAGAGGTGATATGTAGAAACAATAGCAGCAAATCTGTTTAAAAAAGGTCTCCCTAAGATAAGATTATAAGGGCTAAAACAGTCTACGATGAGATATTGAATATCCTGTGTTCTGGATAATGGTTGTTCGCCTAGTGTAGTTTGCAACCATGCGGACCCCAGGACGGGCACTCGCTCTCCTGAGAATCCAACCAAGTCTCCCGAATATGGCTGCAAAATGTTAGTGCTCAATTTCATTTTTTGAAATGTTGCAAAAAAAAGTACATCAGCACTACTCCCTGGATCAAGCAATGCCTTCCGAACAATAAGGTCTCCCAGTTGGATAGAGACGACCACGGGGTCGTCGTAGTTTGTGTGTCTGCAATTGACGTCAGTGGGACGGAAAGTCAGCTCGGGGATGTCTGGGATTGGTGCGGAATTATAGTCAGTGTCTCTGACCGCTAACATAGCTCGGTAAGTTCATTTTCTGGCCGAGCTTGTACTCCCTCCACCGGCATAGCCTCCTGAAATACAATTGATTACTTCCCGTGGTTGAGCCGGGGCTTTATCTTTTTCCTTTGACGATTGACCTGTTGAGGGTTGCTCGGAGCTGGATGCCGTTCTCTTTTGCATATGTCCTGCAATGAATTTATCGAGATGGCCTTGTCGTGCCAACCGTTCCAGGAGATCTTTAGCAATTACACACTCATCAGTTGTGTGGCCATGCTTCTGGTGAAAGGTGCAGTATTTTGATTTGTCGACGTTTTTTGGCTCAGGGTAATTCCCTGCCTTGCGAGGAGGTTTAATCAGTTTTGAATTCAAAATTTCCTTAATGATATCATCCCTTTTGGTATTGAACTGGGTGTATGATTCGTAACGGGGGACTGGTTTGAAACCCTTCTTGGTATCATGAGTTCTTTCGTCGTCTTTAGTGGCCGACTTATCTGACTTCCGCGCTTGGTGAAGTTCTTCGATATCTATCTGCCCCTTAGCTTTTTCGCGGAATTCAGCCAAAGTTTTCGGTTTGGCCACAGCGATGGTCTCCTGGAATTTCCCTGGACGAAGACCACTTTTAATGGCATGAAGGTGAACCTCCGGATGGAGATCCGGAATACTCATGGCGACCTTAGTGAACCGAGTTATATAATCTTTTAGACTTTCTTGTGGACCCTGTTTGATGGTCGTTAAGTAGTCAAAGTCGTGGAGATATATCGCCGAGGCTGCAAAATGATCCTCAAACTGTTTGGCTAGCTCCTGAAAACGTGATATAGAATCTGCAGGCAAAGAGCAAAACCAGTCAAGTGCAGGACCGTCTAAAAAAGAAGGAAAACATCGGCATAAAATAGGATCAGAGGCACCGTTAACAATCATGATTGATCGGAATTTTTTAACATGTTGCTTTGGGTCTCCCAGTCCGTCATATGGGGTTAATGTGGTCGGTAGAGTGAACTGTCTGGGGAGCTGGAAGTTCATTATGTCAGCTGTGAACGGTCCCACAGAGTTGTCAGGGTTTTCTCCCTCATCTTCGGGTTGGGCCTCTTCATTCTGTTGCTCCTCGTCATTCCTATTCTGTGGTGTATCAGAGACATGAGTTGGTAGTGATTGTCGTTCATCATTCCCGTGTTGTTCGTGATCATTATTATTATGCTCCAGACGAGCATTCACCAGTTGCGCAATTTGATTTTGCATTCGCTGATTGTCCTCCGCCATCCGTTGGTTCGCTTGTTGAAGCTCGGTCACCATCTTCAGAAGCTCGGATGGGGTAGGGGGAGGAGCATCAGCCATAAGGGATTTGGGGCTTACAACGAATGATATCTCAAATTTGCCCTTCTTCTAGCGCCAAATGTTCTGACATGTTGACACTGAGATATAGCTCGTTCCCCAGAAAAGGTCGGTAAACTCTTGAGGTAGAACACGAAACACGGCGGTGGTTGAAACCGAGGTGGTGGGAACCTGCAAAGATCCTCCGACGCTCAAGTTAGTAAGAGAATATATATGTGTATGCCTTTTGGAAAAAGATGGCTTACCTCTTTGGCTTCTGCTCTTCTCCTTATATCTGGCTGGTCGAAGCTTACCGTTTTTGTGTAACGTCCGAGCATTAACTGTGTATCCGACGTTATAGGAAGAACATAAATGCTGATTTATCTGGAATATGCAGTTACAATTGTAAATCGTACGTTGCCGAGCTATAACTCGTAACCGACTTTTACTTGTTCATATCAGTGTGTTTATAGAATCAACCTTGCATGCGCCTAGGTTTGTGTTCTTTTCTTTTAGGAAACGAAAGGAGGGGGAGTTCAAAAAGTAGCTTGGTCATTGAGGCTAATTAGTTACAAACTATCTCCAATCCGGCTAGAAAGTAGTTGGATCCCGAGCTAAATGCTCAAATAGAAAACCTACTTTGACTAAAAAGTAAAAACTAAGAAGAATAGTTATTCACTCAGATTCGGAATAAAATTAGTAGAAATGTCAATACCAAAAAAAGTTTAGTAGAAATGTTGGTAAAAAAAATAGGGAGCTACTTAGATAAAGATGTAAAACGTCTTTTTTTTAAAGATGTTTTTTAAAAATTAAAATTTAACACATATAATTAATTAAATTGTATTATTTTTATTAAAATTAGATCGGATAAATCAGTTTAGCAAAAAAATTAATAAATTAAATTTTGAACCGATATAAATTAATATTTTTTATAAAAAATTACTACAATATTCCTATTATAAAAACACAACTAAAATATCCCTATTTTATATATATATATTAAAAACTTTAAATTCTAACCCTATAACGATAGAGAAAAAAAGAGCTAGAATTTAGGATTTTCAAAATTAATATATATAATAAGAGTATTTTAGTCATTTTATATAATAGATGTATTGTAGTCATTTTTCATAAAAAATAATATTAATTTAGACGAATTCAAAATTTAATTCACTATTTTTCGATTAAATTAATTTATCTGACTTAATTTTGACAAAAATAACATAATTTAAATAATTATATATATTAAATTTTAATTATTAAAAAATAATTTTAAAAAGCGTCTTTGTCGGAGCATCTCAAAAAAATAATAAGAAAGTAGACTTGTAGCGTCAAAATTACTCCTCAAAATCTTTATGCATACATCAAAGTATGATACAATTGCGCTCGCAATTTAAGTGGGCAAATATTCAAATGATCAGCTCATTAAACTAAGTATTCATATTAATCTTCAAAAGCCAAAACTTCAACGGAAGCGCATTAATAATTAACCCTTGTTCATTTCTGTAAATTTGATGTATCGAGTTCGATAATTTTTTTATCAACCCGACGAAACACTAAAACAAATTCTTTATACCCTTTACCAAGCATGGAAAAGAAAATCATTTTGCAGGCTCTGCCGACATCCTTTTTTTGTTTCTAGCATTCTTAATTTTGAATGTCAACATGAAATATTCGCATAAGTAGCTAAAATTTATAAAATCAATTACGCATTCGCATCATTGGAAGTTTATTGTAATTTAATTTTTATTGTAGTTTAATTATAATTATTTATAAATTATTAATGATTTAATTTTATTCATTAATGCTAATATTTAATGAATACATTATTTAAATATAACTATACATATAAAATGGTTTTTTCTCTGTACAATATACACAAGATTTTACTTTTCTATTTTATTGAAAATACTAAAAAATCTGTCATCATGATGAACGTCCAAAAGAAAGTCCAAAAGAAAGGAAAAGAAAGGGAAAAAGAGAGAAATCAATCTTAAAGTCCAACTCTATCATAAGTTCATAACCAAAATTCATTATAGTAACTAATTCAGGTATAAAAATAACAGCTTTTCAGTTTCTAATTAATATTTCTGCTTAAATTAAGTTTACATGTGGTATTAGAGCTAGGTTTTGAAAGTATGTGATTTTTCCTAGTCTAATTATGATGTCTACTGCGTTTTCTGATTAATTATTTATAGTAAAATTTTAATTAAGTGGGTTTCAAATTTTCAGGCCATCAAAATTGGATATTTGTGGTCGTATATGTTCCTATATAATTTTTTTTTGAAAATTTTAATATGAATTTATTTTGAATACGTAATGTACTCTAATTTTATGAAAATCTATAAATATTTTATTTATAATATTAAGTTTATTTTGATTATTTATTATTTGTGTATATCAGAGTGATCAAGTTATAATATAAAATGGCAATATAATTAATAATGTGTTAATTAATTTTAGAATTAGATTTACCCAAACAAAAATCTTTTCTATTATTAATAGACTTGAAAGAAAAAATTTATTATTCTTTAGTCAGACATATGTATTGTCCAAAGAAGATATATGTATTTAGCAAAGAATTTTGATCTTCAAGTATGATAAATATGACATTTATTTGTATGTTAGTATATTGTAGAATTTTACAAAAAGATGAATTATAATATACTTTGTTATGTTCTGTAATTTGAGTAGATGATAAAATTAAAATTAATATGAGCATTGTATGATTAAATTACAGGTATTTTAATTCATTTGCAAGTTTCATCTGTTACCATTGTTAATGGCTTAAATTTCTCTTAATGGACTGAGCAAGTGAAGTTCTATTTAGGTCTTTTGAAGCTTGACTTTCACTTTTGGAGAAAAAATCCATTGTGACTGATGATAATGATGAGAATGAGAAGTATGCACTTAAGACATGAAGCGTTTTAACAGATAAAGAAAGTGCTAAAGAATATCTTGCGTTTATGGAAGATCGTTTCCGTTCTGCTGATAGATCACTCGCTAGTACATTAATGTCACATCTCACGGCCATGAAGTTTGATGGGTCTAAGAGTATGCAAGAGCATACTATTGAAATTGACTAATATTGCTGCAAAATTAAAGTTATTGGATATGACAGTTGATTACCCTTTTATGATGTAGTTCATTCTGAATTCACTACCTTCTGAATATGGAGCTTTTCAAATTAATTATAATATTATGAAGAAAAAATGGGACGTTGATGAATTGATTGGAAAGCTTATACAGAAAGAAAATAGACTTAAAAATTGTGGTGGTCATTCTGTCAATTTGGTTCAAGGAGCTGGCAAATAAGAAAAAAAATTAAAGACAAAGCCCAAAAATTTTAAGAAGAAATGATATGTTAATACAAAAGTGTCATTTCTGTAAGAAGGAAGGACATTTTCAAAAAGATGATCCTAATTGTAAGACATGGTTCGAAAAGAAAGGTATATTTGAAACATATGTATGTACTTATGAATTAAATTTAATTGATATTTCTCATAATTCTTGGTGGCTTGATTGTGCTACAACTCATGTATCTAATGTAATGCAGGGAATCCTTACGATCCAAATCACAAGTCAAAGTAAGATGTTCCTCTACATGAAAAACCGTGTGAAATAATTGAAGGAATAGAAACTTATCGCTTGGTGTTGGATACAAGTTTTTGTTTAAATTCAGATGACTCTTTATGTTCTTTATGTACCTTTAATGTCTAAGAATTTAATTCCTGTTTTAAAGTTGGATAATTGTGGTTTTTCTTTTAACGGTGGATATGGTTGTTTTAATTTATTTAAAAATTCTGATATTGTTGGTTATGGTGTTTTAATCGATGGATTATATAGATTAAAATTTCTTGATCAATTTTGCTTATTGATTACCAGAATAATATAGTTAGGCCAAATACGCCTAAAGAAAATTTTGTATTTTTGTGATATAAATGCTTGGGTCATATATCCAAGAAAAAAATGGAAAGATTAGTAAAGAATGAGATTTTACAAATTCTAAAGTTTACTGATCTTGGTTTATGTGTGGATTGTATTAAGGAAAAATAAACCAAACAAAATAAGAAAGGTGCAACAAGACAGCTTCTTGAAATGATACTCACTGCTGTATGTGGATCTATTGATGCTCCATCTATTGGTGGAGAAAAATATTTCCTCACTTTTATTGATGATTTTTCACGTTATGGATATGTTTATTTGATTAAAGAAAAGTCTCAAGCAGTTGATGCTATTGAGAATTATATTAAAGAAGTTAAAAGATAATTAGACAAAAAGGTAAAAGTTGTTAAGTCAAATAGAGGTGGTGAATATTATAGAAAACATAATGAAACAGGATAATATCCTGATCCATTTGTAAAATTTCTAGAAAAACTAGCATATGTGCACAATACACAATGACATACACACCGCAACAAAATGGTATGACAAAAAGGCATAATCGAACATTAATGGATATGGTTAGAAGTATGATGAGCAATTTTTTTTACCCAAATTCTTGTGGATGTATGCATTAAAGACTGCCGTATATTTGCTAAATAAAATTTCTAATAAAGCTATTCCAAATACTACTTTTGAATTATGGACTAATAAGAAACCTAATTTACGGCATTTGCACGTTTAAGGTTGTCCAACAGAAGTAAGAATATTTAATCCATAAGAAAAAAAATTAAATTCTCAATCAATGAGTGACTATTTTATTGGATATCCAGAGAAGTCTAAAGAATATATTTTTTATTGTCCAAATTATAGTCTAAGGATTGTAGAAACTGGTAATGCCAAATTCTTTGAAAATTGTGAAGTTAGTGGGAGTGAAAATCATCAAAATGTGAAAATAAAAAAAATTAAAGTTAATATTCATATACATGTTAGTGTTCTTTTATCCACACTTACTTAAAGAGTTGTTCCAACTATTATTGAACATATTAGTAGTGATGAACAAAATTTGAATGATGATACTCCCAATGAAAAAACTAACTCACAAATATAAAAAAGAAACGGGTCTCTAGAAGTACCATTGAGGAGATCTCAAAGAAAAAGAAAGTCAGCTATTCTAAACTATTATGAGACTTATTTACAAGAAGAAGATATTGGAATATTTAAATATCCATTTTTATTTACACAAGTCAAAAATAGTGATGATTCAAAAAAATGGATTGATAACATGAAAGAAGAGTTAAAATTTTTGGAAGATAATAGAGTTTGAAATATTGTTGAATTGTCACAAGGTGCTAAATATGTTGGTTGGAAATGGGTCTTCAAAATTAAGCAAAAGTCAAACGACAATATTGAACGATATAAAGCTAGACTTGTTGCTAAAAGATTTACTCAAAAGAATGGTGTTGATTATAAAAAAAATATTTTCACATGTTTTTAAGAAAGATTCATTACGTAGCTACATCAAATAGATGTAAAAACTGCCTTTTTGAATAATGATCTTGATGAAGAAGTTTATATGGATCAACTTAAAAGTTTTCCAAATGAAAGAAAAAGTCATATGATGTGTAAACTTAAGAAATCAACATATGGATTGGAACAAGCCTCACGACAATTGTATATTAAGTTTAATAATACCATTCTATCTTTCGATTTTGAAGAAAATGTGGTTGATGTATGCATATACCGAAAGGTCAGTGGGAGTAAGTTCATTTTTCTAGTCTTATATGTTGATGGTATTTTGCTTCCAACAAATGATTTGGAAATGTTGCGTGAGACTAAAGAATATCTTTCTAGGAACTTTGAAATGAAAGATATGGGAGAGACATCCTATGTGATAGGAATTGAAATTTTTTGTTATAAATCACAAGGATTGTTAGAATTGTCTCAAAATGTCTGTATAAATGAGGTTCTAGAGAGGTTTAATATGAAAAAGTGTTCTGCAGAAATTGTACCAATTCAAAAAGGAGACAAATTTAGTCTTATGCAATGCCCAGAAAATGATATAGAACAAAAACAAATGGAAGTAATTCCATATAGTTCTATAGTGGGTAGTCTTATGTATGTGCAGACCTGCACAAGACTAGACATTAGTTTTGCAGTAGAAATGCTAGGAAGATATCAAAGTAATCCTAGAATAGATCATTGAAAACCTGCAAAGAAGGTTTTAAGGTATCTTCAATGTACAAAGAATTATATGCTCATGTACCAAAGGTCTAGCCAATTAGAAGTAATTGGTTATTCAAATTTAGATTTTGGTGGAAGTGTTGACACAAAGAAATCTACATTTGGCTACTTATTCTTATTTGGAGAAGCTGTCATATCATGAAAAAGCTACAGGCAAAGTGTTGTGGTAACATCTACTATGGAGGTAGAATTTATAGCATGTTTTGAAGTTACAAATCAAGCTTTATGGCTGCGAAATTTTATTTTAGAACTTAGCATTATAGACTTAATTTCTAGGCCATTGAAAATTTATTATGATAATGTTGTAGCAGTATTTTTTTCCAAAAATGATAGATACTCTAAAGGTGTCAAGTAAATGAAAATAAAGTACTTTGACGTTAAGGAGGAAGTTTGGAAACAAAAAATGTCCATAGAACATGTTAGAACAAAATTTATTATTGCTGATCCATTGATTAAAGGATTGCATCCAAAGACATTTAAAAAACATGTACATAGAATAAGTCTTGATTCTTTTGAATGATGCTAATATTTCGAATTCATTATATTTATTTGTGTTTTTTGAACATTAATAGTTTATTGTTTTTAGTTAAAATAATATTATTTTGAATTATAACATAATGATCTAGAAACTTTATAATAGTGGTGGTTGTAGTATATGAAAGGAAATACAATTCATATTTAATACATTACTACCATAATTCAGAAAATATTTTACCATATTAAAACAATTATGTAACGTGTGAAAATGTGATTACACTTAAGCCAAGTGGAAGAATGTTGAAAATTTATTGTAATTTGAACCTCTATTATGGTCTAATTATAATTATGGTGAATTCTATCATGTAGAAGAGAGATTCTTTTTATATGTGTAGAAATTTATTGTCCTTCTCCTAGTGGAACAAGTGTGTAGAAAGAGAGTGCACTTAAAGTTATAGTAGAAGACAAAAGCTGATCTTGGTGTAAATCCCACTGCAGTAAATGAATTAAAATATTTAATGATGTAAAGTTGATTAGTTATTAATTATGAATGATAATGATGGGCTGGTTTTTTTTTTTCTTTAATGGATTTAAGTTTCTGGGCCAGGCAATTTTTTTTCCTGAATTTGGGTTTTAATTGATTTTTTTTATGAAAAACGAAAATAATAAACATAATATCTTATGAATTTGGGGGTTATTTGAATTTTTTTGTTTGAGTCTTAATTTATTTTTTCTGTGTAGATGTAAGTGTTGATTGATTTTTTTTTATGAAAAGTGGACAATTTTTTTTGTCATAAACGATGTATTTTTGTGTTTTTGAAAATATTAGTTTAGTCTTATTTTCACATGTTATTTTTATTCTAATACTCTCAACAATCTTATTCTTAATAATATTTTAGACTATAATCATTTATTAGTTATGATTTTATTATTAGTTATATGGTAAATTTTTGTAGCAGAATAAATAATTTACGTTATAAAAAAATTATAATAGTGCACAAGAATAAAATGTTTTTGTCAAAACTATTAAATCGAAACCTATGAATTTGTTTTACCTTGAGTGTGATTCTATTTTTATAGTTTCGATTTATCTCCATGGAAGTTGCTCCTATTAAATCGAAGCTATTGGATTTTTATAGGTTTTAAATTAAATCCAATAGATTCGATTTACATGAAATAGTCTTCACTAAAATGTTTTTTCATAGTAAACCGATTCCAATGAATTCGATTTACTAGTACACCTACTAATTCGAATCATATGTAATTGAAACATTCATATAATCAGTTTGCATTTAGGACATTTATGTAAATTTACTAGTACACCTACTACTTCGAATCATATGTAATTGAAATATTCATATAATCAGTTTGCATTTAGGACATTTATGTAAATTTGAAACTCATTCCGTTTATTTATGTGATTTATCTTTAAAATGAATGTTACCACTTTTATACATTCAATTAGTTAATATAAAGATTAACTAGAGTATTATCTATTATCGAATATGATATGATATAATTTCTTCATGATTTATTTAGGTGAATTTTATTGCTACTTGCCTATTTCTTTTATTACTCTTTCTTTTTATATTTAATTTGTTCTAAAATTATGAAATGATAAGTATTGGTATAAAAATGAATCATTTTAAAAATGAGCCTTATAAAAAATTTTTAAAAAATAATTATTTACTTTGCATTCATAATATTTAAATAAAGTCTAACATATTAAAATTGGATTAAAAGCCATTTAAATTGTTTTTGTTGTTTCATTATTTTTAAACTTGTGAATAAAATGATTTAGTTATTCAAATTTATTGTTACTTGATTTAGGGTTTAGTGTAAGATGCTTTAGGATTTAGGTTTTAGTGTAAAAAATTTTATTAGAATTTAGAATTTAAAAATATATTGTTTAGAATTTAGGGTTGGATGGTTTAGAGTTCAGGATTGGATAGTTTAAGTTTTATGATTAAGAAATCAGGGTTTGTGGTGTTTAGAGATTAAAATTAGATCGTTTAAGTTTTTCATTTTAAAATTAGATTGCTAAGTATTTTACTATTTAATGATAAGGGATTTAGTATTTAGATTCACATTTTCGATAAAATTTAAAAATTAGATACAGTATTGATGACTAGATTTTTTATACTTAACAATGTTAATTTAGTTGTTAAATCATTTATGTGTAGGTTAATTTAATAATAACGTAAATTATGTGTAGGTTAATGATTAATGTGAACAAAAATATTTAAGTAATTGTTATTTAAATTTTTACTTGCTAGTAAATTATTTTTAAAATAAAGATACGGTGAATAACTGAATTTATAAAAAATTATTATTTTATTGGTTAGAATGGTTATTTGAATTTAGAATTTAATTTTTTGTGTGTTAGTTAAATTTAAAGCAGTTAATCTTTGATGATAGGTATGCTTATTACTTGTCAAAATTTTATTTTTGCTTTGATGGAGGATTGTTGTTGGGACGTGACAAAGGTATGCTTATTACTTGTCAAAATTTTATTTTTGCTTTGATGGAGGATTGTTGTTGGGATGTGACAAATTATAATGATAGTAACATGTTGACGGTTGAGTGTTGTTGACGAAGAAATACTGAAAGTAATTCTCGTTACGCAAGAGGTAGTTGAATTAATAAAAGAAGATATGTTTTAATTAATAATTTATATTCGATACATTTAAGGTTAATTTAATAATGTATAAATATTTGAGTATTTTATTATATATAATTATGTAGATATTTGTTATGGTGTCTAAAATTTTTAGTCAAATTGTCAAAAAAAAAAAATTAAATGGTTTATTTTAAATTTAAAAATATAAAAGTAAAATAATTATAATAATTTAAAAATTATTAGCAAAAATAAATCAAACAAAATTAGGCATCAATTAAAAAGTATCGTAAGTCACCAAAAAAATAAAAAAGTATCGTATAGGTGGCTAAACTATATATATATTAACATGTAAGTGATCACTTAATAATATGTAGATAGACATATTTATACTAATAATTAAAAATATAAAATATTTATACATATGTAAAAGGTAATATAAATTAAATTAAATGACTTTGGTAGATATTTTTGTTTAAAAAAATGTTACAATACAAAAATTTTATCACGTACAAAAAATATTATCATCAAAATAAACCCTAAACGAACTAAAATTAAATTCTAAATGCTAAAGCATTTTATTCTTGTGCACTATTATAATTTTTTTATAACGTAAAAATTAACTATATAACTAATAATTAAACCATAATTAATGAATGATTATAGTCTAAAACATTATTAAGAATAAAATTGTTGAGAGTATTAGAATAAAAATAACATGTAAAAATAAGACTAAATTAATATTTTCAAGAACACAAAAATACATCTTTCATGACAAAAAAAAATTGTCCACTTTTCATAAAAAAAAAATCAATCAACACCTACATTTACACAAAAAAAAATCAATTAAGACCCAAACAAAAAAAATTCAAATAACCCCAAATCCATAAGATATTATGTTTATTATTTTTGCTTTTTATTAAAAGAAATTTAATTAAGACCCAAATCCAAAAAAAAAATGGCTTGGGCCAGAAATTTCTACACATATAGAAATTTAATCAACTTTACATCATTAAATATTTTAATTTATCTAATACAATGGGATCCACACTCTGCATCAAAATCAATTTTTGTCTTCCACTATAGCTTTAATTATATTCTCTTTCTAGACACTTGTCCTACTAGAAGAAGAACAACAAATTTCTACACATATAGAAAGAATCTTTCTTCTACATGATAGAATTCACCTATAATTATTTATAAATTATTAATAATTTAATCTTATCCGTCAATGCTAATGTTTGATAGACGAATTAGATTTAAAAATATCGTCACATAAAATTGGTCCAATATAAAATTGGTCCAATCTTAAAGTCGAACAGTATCATAACCAAAACTCATTATGACAACTAATTCAGATATAAAAATCACAACTTTTAAGATCCTAATTAATAGTTCCACTTAAATTAAGTTTATACGCAAGAGTAAAATTGGTTGAATACTTGAACATTCCTGAAATATTTTGCCTAACAAAAATAACCGTGTTCTTCATTTGTCTACCAGAAAGAAAATTATAGCAGCACAACTATTAGTTCAAAAATTCAATAAAAAACAGAATATGATAAAAACAAGTGTAAAACCCTTTTAAAAAACTAGCTCATGAGGCTTCATGCCTTGCTTGAGGGAAAACCTAGCACCAATATATGCCTTCAAATCTAGAACGCTTTCAATGGATTTTAACAAAGCAGAGTCCACCGTTTTCTGATCATCTTTCTTCTCCTGGGGCAGCACTTTCTTCTCCTGAATCACCAAAAAGAATAGCAGAATCAGCGCATACAATCAATTGAGAAATGAGAATAACATGTGAAAAGTCAGCAAGCAATCCAACCTCTTTCTCTGATTCAAAGAACTCTCCCTCTTCCTTTTTCTTCTTCTTCTCAGCTTCCTTTGCAAAATATTTGTCATCAAATTTATCCACATTAACACCAGAGACATCTACTTTGGTTGATGTACCAATGACGTAGGATTGGTTCACACGTCTCAAAGGCACTCCATTGATTTTGAAAGGGCCTGAAGGGACAAGCAGAAAAACATAAGATAGTGAACTACAACCTAGAACCTAATCAGTACACCCATGTGCCCTTCAATTTTGACATCAGTAGGCATCAAAAGCCTGAAGCCAAAGCACACACTATATAACAAACAGCATTTGCACCAACATACAAGTCCAAATGCAGGGATTTAAAAAATAAAAAGAAAAGCGAAAATGATAAATGACAACAGTTAGACCAATTTTTAAACTGAAGCATGTAAATGTCGGAAAACAAAGAAGCCCTCATAAACCAATTATTTATCACTCAGTAAAATCCCAATAAATAACAGAGAAATAAAACGGAATATAGTACCAACTAATGACCACAAGATATGAAGCATTGCAATTAACAAAAGCATATCATGCAAAGAGAAAATAAAAAAAGATTAATACATAACTAACCAGTAACAAGAAGCAAGCCCGAAGGAAGCTGCTTCAGGAACACTACTCTCTTTCCCTTAAATCTGCCAGCTAGAAGAATCAGCACTGTTCCAGGAGTAATGCTAGCCCTGACACACAAAAACAATACCCAAAAAAAAAAAAATTTGTATTGTCACAAGCTCCAAAATAGTTTTATATATAAAAAAAAGCTAATAATAAATTAGAACATGTAATATAAGAGTGCATTGTACACGAGCAATCTAAATTGTACACTACTCATGAAAATAAAATGGCTAAAGCTTAATCCAGATCCTAATTAATTAATAAACAAAACCCGAAAATGAACGAAACAAAGAAAAGTAAACGAAATCATATCCAAACGAAATTGATAGCGGAAAAGGTACCTGAGCTTGGTAGGTTTGGGCTTGTGCTTGTTGACAAGGGGTTTCTTGACGTCATCAGCAGGATAAAATTTGGGAGGCTTCTGAGAAGGTGCTTGAGGCTTAGGTTTGGGATCGTGGCGAGGCAAAACGCCGCCGTTTTTGGCCTTGATGGCCCAGAGTCCCCTCTTGTGGTACATCTTGGACCTCGAGTACTTTCCGATTCCCCTAATCAGTTCGGGGTTCCGGCTCACCTTCCTCGCTGTTCTCTGCTTCGGCGCCATTGCTGCTCCACTCCCACTCGGGCTTGCTGCAACAAATCCTAGTTTTAGTTTTTTTGCAGCGCAGACGCAAATGAAACTCTACTTACCGTCTTCTGTGTACTAATAAAACGCATCTCTCTCTAATGGGCCTTAACCCGAAACTCAAAGGGTCTAGTACCTCCAGCCCATGGCCTGTTTTCATTTATCTATGTAATATTTAGAGAAAATTATTATAAAGAACAGTTAGGAAGATTTAATTATTAAAAAAAAATTTTAATATTAAAATTATTAAGAAGGATTAAATTTTTTTATAATATTAAAGAAGAACAACCAAATCTTTCTATAAAAAGATAAATATATCTTTAATTATTTTTTATTTATTTTTATAATTTTTATATTAATAATTTTTTTCTAAAAATTTAGTAATTTTTATTATTTATTTATTAATTTTTTTACTTTTCTGATCTTTTAGCTTTATTTTTTTTCGTTGGGTAAAGATCACAAAAATAACAAAAATAAATAAAAATAATTAATAAAAATTACTAAAATTTAAGAAAAAAAATTGTTAATATAAAAATTATAAAAAAAAATAAAAAATAATTAAAGATATATTTATTTCTTTATAGAAAAATTTGATTCTTATCTTTGGTAAAAAAAAAAAAAACATTCATGTTAATTTAGCCATTGAATTATAATAATAAAACATTATATAAATTCAAAGGTAATTTACGTTAATAAATAGAGATTAAAATTATAGAAATATTCTACATAAAATTGTTTGATTACACATCTGTTTTAAATATATCTATATAAATTAAATTAGATCAATTTAATTTATTAATAAGATAAAATATATAAATAAATTGAATTAGGCCATTTCAATTTATTAAAACAAGTGAAAAATTATATCTGCACTAAATTCTTTAATAAATCTAATCAATCCAATTCAATTTATTATTATAAAAAATACATGATAAATTGAATCAGTTCATAAACTCAATTTACTATAATACATAACACAAAATAAGTATTATTGTATAAGTATTTGAAGAATAATTATTAATTTAAAATTTTAGATGACCAATTTTAAAAAATAATATTTAGTAAAATTGTTATTAAAATTTTATTTTTTATTATTATTTTAGTAATTTTTATTATTTAAGGAAAAATTATAAAAAATAAAAAAAATAATTAAAGATATATTTGTCTCTTTATAAAAAGATTTGGTTCTTCTTCTTAAATATTATAAAAAGATTTTATCCTTCTTAATAATTTTAATATTAAAGGTCCTTTTTAATAATTAAATCTTTCTAACGGTCCTTTACAATAATTTTTCCTAATATTTAAGACAAATCTTCTGACCAAAAACTTACTAAGTAAATGAATCCACACACAAGACCCAAAAAAATTCGCACACCCTGAATTTTTTGGTGTCTAAACAACAAAGAAAAACAACGTAAAACACACATATCCTAAATCAGGCATAATGATTTATTGGAGAGCTTCACAAAGTTCAGACTAAATAACATGATTGGAATTACTTTTAATTTTATTTCTAATCATTCAATTCGCATTTTATTTATTTCCTTACATATCCAATCAAATTGCATGTATCAGGGTCTTAAACACAGCTCTTGAATCTTGTCAACTAAATCAATAACTTTAGATTTACACCTATCAGAAGAGTCATACAAAAGATAAAGAATGTCTAGACAATTCGTTTCACTCACTATGTCTCTCAATCTGCAATTGCAAGCTAAAACAAGACTCTTCTAAATTACAAAAAACCCACATCGGATGATAAATCAGGGAGAAGAGCTACCAGAATAACCTGCAATCCAATCCCATTAGAATTTTTAATAAGACAACCAAATCCAGTCAAGTTCAAATCAGTAAACAAATTAGCATCACAATTAACTTTAAATTATTACCTACAGGAAGTTTTCAGGACAAACGATCTTGAAGGTACTAAAAAAAGTACACATATTCATATATAACCTTAGATCCATGACCGTACTTTTGATGAGAATAACCACCTTGTGATTTGTCTAATAATTTTTAGCATTAAAAATGTCAGATCTATGCCTCTACAACCACCACACTCTGGCCCTAATGCACACACTGAATTTAATTTAATAAGATGGAATACATTTTGTCATCAAAAATAAAAAAATATTATATAAATACTAAAAATTAATCATTATGTATTTGTATATTAATATATATATATATATATATATATATATTATTTTATTTATTTTAATATGTATTTTATATTTTAATATATATTTTATATTAATAAATATTTTTTATGTATAGATAAAATGTTATTTTTGTATAGATTTATAAAGAGGATAATAAATGTGCTAATTGTTTAATAAAAAAATAAATATTGAAATATTTTGTTACGAGATAATTTTTTTTTGAAAGTAGCTAGTATTCAACGAAACGAGAGAGGAGCTATCTTAATTAGTTTCTATCTAGTTTGTTTTTATATGTGAATTTAAGTTCTTTTTTTATCTTTTAAAAAAAGTTTAATTATTCTGCAGGTCTCTATAATTTTATCGAATTTTTAATTAAATTTTTATATATTTTTTTAATTAGATTCCTATATCATTTAATTTTTTTAATCAAGTCCCTACTATTACAAAAATGTCTAAAAATATCAGAATATTCTATTAAAAAATTTGAATATTCTAAAATTAAGGATATTAGACTTAATTGAGGACACCTCAATATTTTCTAAATTTCAAAATCATCCTTTTCATTTCAATGCTTCTTCAGTGCTTCTTCTCTCGGTAGTGAGTGGTGCTTCTTCTTCTTCGCCTCCATCATTGTTCTGCCCTCCGTTGTTAGTGTCACGGTTCCACCCTCCACCGCCGAGATTGTCCGTATTTTTTTTGTGGAGGTGTTGTTCCCTCTGCATAGTTCTGCATTTTTGTTGATGCCGCTTGCTATCGCCACACCAGCCGTCTTGCGCACCTTTGTCTCCACCTTCTCCTTCACAATGACGTCGTTTCTGGCTTGCGTCGCGCGCCATTGTCGTGTTGGGTGGTTTTCGCCGTTGTGGACATTGTCGTCTTTCTTAGCCAGTTCTATTTTCCCCCACGTACAATCGTCGGCATTTAGAGCTCATGTTCCACATTCAGTTAGGTTGGTTCCTGAATCAGAAACTCCAATTACAAATTTAGAATTGTTGTTGTGATTTGAATTTCTCATGGTTTTGTTGTTGAACCTAGAAATTGAAATTTGTAGAATTGAGTTGTTGATTCTGGATCAGGAATTGTTGACTGTATGTAATTTTGTTGATGATTTTTTTAAATATGAATATGTTGTTGCCGACGACTTGCTCCCTTCCTGTCCGTTGTCGATGTTCGTTGCTTGCTGCTCCAGATTCGGTATTAGATTCGGCCTCATTCTGCTTTTGCATTTGCATTTGCTTTTGCTTTATTCTACTTTTGCTTCATTCCACTTCTGCTTCATTCTTCTTTTACTTTTACTTTTGAATTGGTTTTACGAAGTTCACTGGTTATGCCAAAAGAAAATTTTGATTGTGCTAAAAAATTCTAATTATATGTTTTGCATATAACTAACTGATTATGTTATGACAAAAATTCTGTTTTTGATCATGCTAGTTCTGAATTTGTGTTGATTATTCCAAAAATTCTACTATGGTAGAAATGGAGCTAGTTGGAGAACAGAGAGTGGTGATGGAGGAAGAAGGTAAGAAGATGGTGAACGAGGTGGGGGGAGTGGTAGAGGGCGATGAGGGTGGAAATTATAAGTATAGGATATGGGTAAATAAGTAAATCCACATTTTACTAACGTTTTTTTTATGTTTAATGTTAGCAGAGACTTAATTAAAAAAATAAATGGTATAGGGACTGCTCCAGACCCGATCCCCGGGTCTCCCAAAATGGCCAAGTAACGACCCAGTTTTCTAGGTCGAGGGCCTCTATACGGCTCAAACTAGCCAAGAGATCGCAAATCTCTAACTAACATTCAAATTCAAATACCTCTCTTATCTTAGCCAACAAAGAGAAGATAAGATAACAAAGACAGAACTATATAAGAAGAGCCAAGGGCTCCCTTAGGTACGTTACATATTCTTAACTTTCACCCATACCTCTTAGATCCATTCTGACTTGAACGTCGGAGTGTCTTTACAGGTACCACCTCCCATTGCTCCAAAAGTCCAATCGCATCATCACCAAGGTCGGCAAGTCCCCGATCCTTCCTTCAACCCGTACCAGCGAAGTCTCATACATTGGCACCGTCTGTTAGGACAGGCCAAGCCTTGGCATAATGATGGATGAACTCAAAGAGTGGTTCTCAAACCATCACCACGAACCAAATCCGCCGAATTCCCCCCACTTACAAACTGCAGAACCCCAGTTACCCCGCCATCCACGGAAGGATAACCAGCGTCATCCACGCACAGGCAACCCACGATCAGAAACCATGAGTAGACGAACACTGATCTGGCGAACCAAGGGCAACGGACAGCCTGGGAGAACAAGCATACCAGATTATCCAAGAGCTACACCAGCGAGTACATAATTTGGAAGGCCAGGCCACCTCTAAAGAATGGTACCAACCAGAATGTACCAGCGAGGCAATTTTATGGACCATGTTGTGGAGAGATACAAGGCACGATAGGTCACCAAATCAACAACACGGCAGGCACCGAAACCGCAGAAAGTCCCGGGAACCCGAATGTCATCATGACAATGAGGAAAGGAGATACCGGAGAGATCTCAAGCGAAGAAAGAGCGAACACATGATAATGGGAGCTATCCCATTCACCGAGAGAATCCTGAAGGGCAAGCTACCAAAGGGCTTCCACAAATCGATTGACATAAAGTACGATGGTACCAAGGACCTGCAAGAACACCTAACGGCCTTCGAGACCAGAATGAACCTAAAAGGGGTGGTCGACGCTGTTTGGTGTAGGGCTTTTCCGGCAACCCTAGCTGGCCCAGCAATTAAGTGGTTCAATGCCATCCCGAATGGCTCTGTGTCTTTGGTGCACGAAATTATGATCATCAATGGCACCAACAACTTGGTACGCACAATTGTAATTTTAACTCTTTGTCACAACTCCGCACAACTAACCAGCAAGTGCACTGGGTCGTCCACGTAATAAACCTTACGTGAGTAAGGGTCGATCCCACGGAGATTGTCGTCTTGAAGCAAGCTATGGTCATCTTGTAAATCTCAGTCAGGCGGATTCAAATGGTTATGGAGTTTAAGATAATTGAAATATGAATAAAACATAAAATAAGATAGAGATACTTATGTAATTCATTGGTGAGAATTTCAGATAAGCGTATGAAGATGCTTTGTTCCTTCTAAACCTCTGCTTTCCTATTTCCTTCTTCCAATCATTCATACTCATTTCCATGGCAAGCTGTATGTTGGGCATCACCGTTGTCAATGGCTACTTCCCGACCTCTCAGTGAAAATAGTCCAAATGCGCTGTCACCGCACGGCTAATCATCTGTCAGTTCTTGATCATATTGGAATAGGATCCATTGATCCTTTTACGTCTGTCACTATGCTCAACACTCGCGAGTTTGAAGCTCGTCACAGTCATCCCTTCCCAAATCCTACTCGGAATACCACAGACAAGGTTTAGACTTTCCGGATCTCAAGAATGGCCGCCAATAATTCTAGCCTATACCACGAAGGTTCCAATCTTAGATTAGAAACCTAAGAGATACACATTCAAGCTTGTTTGCATGTAGAACGGAAGTGGTTGTCAGGCACGCGTTCATAGGTGAGAATGATGATGAGTGTCACGGATCATCACATTCATCAAGTTGAAGAACGAGTGTATATCTTAGAGAAGAAATAGGCTTGATTTGAATAGAAAAACAATAGTACTTTGCATTAATTCATGAGGAACAGCAGAGCTCCACACCTTAATCTATGGGGTGTAGAAACTCCACCGTTGAAAATACATAAGAACAAAAGGTCTAGGCATGGCCGAATGGCCAGCCCCCAAAACATGATCAAGAGATCAAAAGATGAACTAAAGATTCCAAGATGATCAAAAGATGAAAATACAATAGTAAAAGGTCCTATTTATAGAGAACCAGTAGCCTAGGGTTACAGAAATAAGTAATTAATGCAGAAATCTTCTTCCGGGCCCACTTGGTGTGTGCTTGGGCTGAGCATTGAAGCTTTCACATGTAGAGACTTTTCTTAGAGTTAAACGCCAGCTTTTATGCCAGTTTGGGCATTTAACTCCAGCTTTTATGCCAGTTCTGGCGTTTTGACGCCAGAATTTTTATGCTGAATTGGAACGCCAGTTTGGGCCATCAAATCTCGGGAAAAGTATGGACTATTATATATTGCTGAAAAGCCCAGGATGTCTAATTTCCAACGCAATTTAGAGTGCACCAATTGGATTTCTGTAGCTCCAGAAAATCTACTTCGAGTGCAGGGAGGTCAGAATCTAACAGCATCTGTAGTCCTTTTTCAGCCTCTGAATCAGATTTTTGCTCAGTGACAAACCCCAATTTGAGGGTTTATCTTGTGCTGATTTCAGGGGTTTTATCAATGATTCCACACACTTTCTATATGAAAATACAAGATTTTGCATTCCTCTCTTAGTTTCGCCTCGTGAATGAAAACATGCTTATTTCGCACTAAAACAGATACATTTCTAATCTTCTCTTAGTGCCATTCGATACCGTGACTTGTGTGCTAAGTGGTTTCAGGATATAGAGTAGGAATGGACCGAAAGAGAGAAAGAAGACGGGTACGAAGAAAGGAAGCATGAGGATTAAGCCTTGGGAATTTCTGCATGGGCGCGTGCGCGCACCTTGCGCGCCCGCACGATAGGGCTACGTGGAGCCGAAGCCAAGAGCCGGCTTGAGAAGCGGCTAAGCCAGGATCTTCATGGGCGCGTACGCATACATCACGTCTCCGCGCACATTGCAAGACGTCTCAACGGCGCGTGCGCGTACCTTGCGCGTGCGCGCCGATTTGCGAACATGATTTTTAAGAAGTCACGTGACTTAGGCATGGAGGCAGTTAAGGATCCCACTTTTGGAGAAGCACCTTGGCGGGAAAAGCTTAAGAAGACCAAAGGAGCAAGGGTTAAGGGGATTTTTAGTTCATTTTTCCTAGACCTAGATATTTTCCTTTTTTTGGAGAAGAGAGAGTTAGTTACACTTTTTTGGAGAAGAAGAGGGAGATTCTAAGCTTCACTAGGGTTCATCCTCTTCTAATTTCTGAATTTTCAATGACTTTTTGGTGAGATCCATTACAATTCTCACTCCACTTTGTTCATGTCATAGATTTCCTTCTCCAATTTCAAGTAGTAGATACAATTGATCAATTCTCATAGATCTAGAATTCAACTTTGTAATTTTGGATTTCATCTCTATTTTGGATTTTCATTGCTACTCTTTGAGACTTCTTGTTAGATCTTTGTGTTGCAATACTTTCAATTCAACTTTTCTTCTCATTTTACTATGACTTTCCTTCTTGCTCATCACATGTTTGATAAAATGACAACACTAGTCATGGAGTAGAATTTTCACACTTGGCATAGGGTTTGGTCCTTGGAAGAAGTTGAATAGTTGTATCAATAGTTGATCTAGAATTAGGGATTGCTAGTTGGCTTGGAGTGCACTAAAGCTAGATTCCCATAAGGTGAAGCTAGGACTTGTGACTCAAGTTGATTGCTTTCATTTGACTTTCCTCCATACCTAGGGGATAACTAAATGAAGCAAAGCCTAATTGTATCAACATTGAAAGGACTATAAGGATAGAAATTCCAATGCCAACCCTAAGCCAAGTCTTTTTGATAATTGATTGTTTGTTTCTCATTACTTGCTAAAACCTACAAAGGATTCCAACAAGGCTTACTAAATCAATAAGATGCATACTTTGGCAATTCCAAGGGAGAACGACTCGGGAGACTAGTACTCTCGGATATAGATTGTACATTTTTTTTATGAAGGATTTTGCGTCGGTTTAGACTATACTACGATTGATCATTTGATAATTTCTATACCGGCAAAAAAATTCGTTCGTCAAAATGGCGCCGTTGCCGGGGAGTTTGCTTAGTGTGCCATGTTATTATTTTGGATTAAGTGTGTATATATGTACATAGTTGCACTTCATTGTAAATTGCTCAATTGATTAACTTCTCATCGTTACAATGAATTCCATTTCCCCTTCATTGAATGACGCGTTCACAACCGAATCCGAGCTTAGCCCCTTTTGATTCGGAAATAGAACGAACTTTGTTTCATATTAGAGAAGCTCGGAGGCGGCTAAGATTTGGAAAAGGTGAAGAGGTCTTCACCACCTCAACCACCTTACTACAAGTGAACATTGAACCGTCACTCAAAGAAGGCATTAATCATACTCCCACCAATATCACTAACAACTCTTCTTTTGTTTTAGGTACTAATACCATGGACGCTCCAAGGAGAGTTACTATCAAGGAAGCGGGTGCACCGGATTATGTCCTTCAACCCCTTCATGTAACTCACCCCAATTTGAATGCGAACTTTGAATTGAAGACCGCTTTGATCAATCTCCTACCCAAGTTTCACGGACTTCCCGCACAAGACCCTATTCAACATCTCAAGGACTTTCATCGCATATGCTCAACTACTAGACGGGAAGGTTCCGATGAAGTTGCTATATGGTTGTTTGCTTTCCCTTTCTCTCTTGAGGACAAGGCCAAAGAATGGTTCTACACTCTCTCTAGTGAAGTTACCTCCGATTGGGACCTACTTAGAAGGGGGTTCTTGGATAAATTCTTGCCCCCGGAAAAGATGGATAGGCTAAGGAAAGAAATGTCTTGTATTGTGCAAGGTGAGACGGAACCACTATATGAGTATTGGGAACGGTTTCGCAAACTACTAGATGCGTGCCCTAATCACATGCTCGACACTCAAGTATTGCTTGGATACATATGTCAAGGGATGCGAGAGCAAGATAGAATCCTCTTGGACACTTCTAGCAATGGTTCTTTGTCCAAATATAAAACCGCGGAGGAGGCATGGCAACTTATTATTGACTTAGCCGAATCCAATCAACATATGAGGCGAAGAGTCAACCGTCCAAGGATCGTGAACGAGGTATCAACTAGTAGTGAAGCCACCGCTCTAACTCAATCCTTGAATGAGATGACATCCGTCTTGAGGCAACTCCAATTGAATCAACAACAACCACAACAACCTCAATCATATCAACAACAACCCCCACCATCTCAACAACACAACCAACAACAATTGGTCCCTCAAAGAGTATGTGGTATTTGCTCTTGCTACTCTCACTACACGGATGAGTGCCCAAATGGTGCACGAATTGTGACTCTCTTACAATTTCGCACATATGACCAGCAAGTGCACTGGGTCGTCCAAGTAATACCTTACGTGAGTAAGGGTCGAATCCCACAGAGATTGTTGGTTTGAAGCAATCTATGGTTATCTTGTAAATCTTAGTCAGGAAGTCAATTATGTTTATCAGTTGAATTGTGAATAACCAGTAGAGCATAAATTAAAAGTTACTTGTTGTGCAGTAATGGAGAATGTGTTGGAGTTTTGGAGATGCTTTGTCTTCTGAATCTCTGCTTTCCTCTGTCTTCCTGTTCACGCACGCCCATCCTCCTATGGCAAGCTGTGTGTTGGTGGATCACCGTTGTCAATGGCTACCGTCCATCCTTCCAGTGAAAACTACGCTCACGCGCTCTGTCACAGCACGGCTAATCACCGGTTGGTTCTCGATCTGGTTGGAATAGGATTTACTATCCTTTTGCGTCTGTCACTAACGCCCAGCCTTCAGGAGTTTGAAGCTTGTCACAGTCATTCAATACTTGAATCCTACTCGGAATACCACAGACAAGGTTTAGACTTTCCGGATTCTCATGAATGCCGCCATCAGTTCTAGCTTATACCACGGAGATTCTGATTAAGGAATCTAAGAGATACTCATTCAATCGGATATAGAACGGAGG
Source organism: Arachis hypogaea (assembly GCF_003086295.3). Taxonomy (NCBI): domain Eukaryota; kingdom Viridiplantae; phylum Streptophyta; class Magnoliopsida; order Fabales; family Fabaceae; genus Arachis; species Arachis hypogaea. The sequence continues at coordinate 126,585,063 of NC_092048.1, forward strand.
TGGTTGTCAGGCACGCGTTCATGGGTTGAGGAAGGTGATGAATGTCATGGATCCTCACCTTCATCACAGTTAAGCGCGAATGAACATCTTAGATAGGAACAAGCGTGTTTGAATGGAAAACAGAAATACTTGCATTAATTCATTGAGACACAGCAGAGCTCCTCACCCCCAACAATGGGGTTTAGAGACTCATACCGTCAGAGAATACAAAGTTTTGATCTGAAATGTCATGAGATACAGAATAAGTCTCTAAAAGTTGTTTAAATACTAAACTAGTAGCCTAGGGTTACAAAATATGAGTGGACTATGATGGATGATGCAGAGATCCACTTCTGGGGCCCACTTGGTGTGCTGGGGCCCACTTGGTGTGTGCTGGGCTGAGACTTTAAGCAATTCACGTGCAGAGACCAATTGTGGAGTTGAACGCCAGTTTTTGTGCCAGTTTGGGCGTTCAACTCCAGTTTTTGATCCTTTTCTGGCGCTGAACGCCAGAATTGGGCAGAGGACTGGCGTTGAACGCCAGTTTAAATCGTCTATCCTTGTGCAAAGTATGGACTATTATATATTGCTGGAAAGCCCTGGATGTCTACTTTCCAATGCAATTGGAAGCATGCCATTTCGAGTTCTGTAGCTCCAGAAAATTCAATTTGAATGCAGGGAGGTCAGAATCTAACAGCATCAGCAGTCCTTTTTCAGCCTGAATCAGATTATTGCTCAGCTCCTTCAATTTCAGCCAGAAAAATACCTGAAATTACAGAAAAACACACAACTCATAGTAAAGTCCAGAAATATGAATTTTTCCTAAAAACTACTAGAAATAGACTAAAAACTAACTAAAACATACTCTAAACTATATGAAATTATCCCCAAAAAGCGTATAAAATATCCGCTCATCACAACACCAAACTTAAACTGTTGCTTGTCCTCAAGCAACTAGATAAATAAAATAGAAGACTAATAGGTTGAGAAGCAATAATATCTCAGAGTTTTTTTTTTTTTTTTTTTATTGAAGCTCAGATTCTAATTAGATGAGCGGGACTAGTAGCTTTTTGCTTCTGAACAATTTTGGCATCTCACTTTATCCATTAAAGCTCAGAGTGATTGGCATCTATAGGAACTCAGAATTCAGATAGTGTTATTGATTCTCTTAGTTCAGTGTGATGATTCTTGAACACAGCTTCTTTATGAGTCTTGGCCGTGGCTCTAAGCACTTTGTTTTCCAGTATTACTACCGGATACATAAATGCCACAGACACATAACTGGGTGAACCTTTTCAGATTGTAACTCAGCTTTGCTAAAGTCCCCAATTAGAGGTGTCCAGAGTTCTTAAGCACACTCTTCTTTTTGCTTTGGACCTTGACTTTAACCGCTCAGTCTCAAGTTTTCACTTGACACCTTCACGCCACAAGCACATGGTTAGGGACAGCTTGGTTTAGCCGCTTAGACCAGGATTTTAGTCCTTTAGGCCCTCCTATGCACTGATGCTCAAAGCCTTGGGATCCTTTTTATTTGCCCTTGCCTTTTGGTTTTAAGGGTTATTGGCTTTTTCTGCTTGCTTTTTTTTTTTTTGCAAGCTTTGTTCTTTGCTGCTTTTTCTTGCTTCAAGAATCATTTTTATGATTTTTCAGATTATCAATAACATGTCTCATGTTCATTATTCTTTCAAGAACCAACATATATAGCAGTCTTAAACAACAAATTCAAAAGACATATGCACTGTTCAAGCATTCATTCAGAAGACAGAAAGCATTGCCACCACATTTAACCAATTAGAATTTGTTTTATTTAAACTCGAGATTTTATTGCTTCTTATTCAAAAGATCTACTATTTTATTCATGTTTAATGATGATGAGAAAAATAAACCAAAGCTTAATTGGAGATAAAATCAAAATAGATACTAACTACTATTATATGACTTCTAAGGTACTTTTATAAGGACACTGTCACAGAGTTAAGGCAGAAATTGGAAATTAACAACCTTTATTCTGGGGGTATGGGGGTTCCTCTGATCCTTGGGAGACTTGGTATCACAGAAGATTTTTGGCGCTTCAGTTCCCTTAAGTCACGTCCCTGCTCCTCTTGTTCTTTAAGCATATGGGTCAGCATTTGACTGTGTTCCTTCTGTTGTTTTATTATTTGCTCCATAGCTTCCTGTAGCTTGGTGACAGACGTCTCAAGATGTTCCCAATATTCTGCTTGAGGAATCTCTGGGAGGAATTCCTGTGCTCTCTTCTTGATAGGATCCTCCTGTGCTTGTTGTCTCTCCATTGATGCTTTGGTGATTGACTTTTCAATTAGGATATATTCAGTTATTCCCATCTTGACTCCAGCGTCCTTGCAGAGTAGAGAAATCACGCTTGGATAAGCCAACCTGGCCTCTCTTGAATTTTTGTTAGCGATCTTATAGAGCTCTGTTGAAATCAGCTGATGAACCTCCACTTCCTTTCCCATCATGATGCAATGAAGCATCACTGCTCTTTTAACTGTGACTTCAGAACGGTTGCTGGTGGGCAACAGAGAACGCCCAATGAAGTCCAGCCATCCTCTGGCAACTGGTTTGAGATCCTCCCTCTTGAGTTGATTTGGGGCGCCCTTTGTGTTGGTGGTCCACCTGGCTCCAGGGATACATATGTCCTCTAGAATCTTATCCAGACCAATGTCTACTCTCATCATCCTCCTGTTGAAGGAGTCTGGATCATCCTTTAGTTGAGGTAGCTTTAATATTTCTCTGATCTTGTCAGGGGTGGTATGAACAATCTTTCCCCTGACCATGGTCCGAAATTCGTAGCAGGCTGTTCCAGATAGTCTTTGCTTGTCAGTCTGCCACATATTAGCATAGAACTCCTGGACCATGTTCCTTCCTACTTTCGTTTCAGGATTAGCTAGGACTTCCCAGTTCCTGATTCGAATTTGCTCCTGGATCTCCGGATATTCGTCTTCTTTCAGATCGAATCTAACTTCCGGGATCACTGATCTCAAACCCATTACTTTAAGATAATGGTCTGAATGTTCTTTAGATAAGAACTTCCCTTGATTCCAAAGTGGTTTTGGAACGCTCTCTTTCTTGCCTCTAGGAGTGTATTGTTTCCCTTTGGGAGCCATGATCTTAGTGATCTCGGAAAAACACACCAAACTTAGAGGTTTGCTTGTCCTCAAGCAAAAGAAAAGAAAGGAGAGGGATAGAAGGAGATTGAGTAGCACTTGTTGATGAAGGAGGGGGGAGGCCGAACCCAATTTAAAGGGGGGGGAGGGGTGGATTTTCGAAAAATTGGAGGAGATAAGATAAAAAGATTGAGTTGAAAAAGATAAGATAGAAGATATAGTTGAATTTTGAAAAGATAGGATAGATTTTTGAAAAAGATAATTCTGGATTTTGAAAAAGATAATATGAAAAAGATATTGAAAAAGATATGGATTAGTTAAAAAGATTTTTGAGTGAAAAAGATAGATTTTGAAAAGAGTCGGATTGAATTTGGAAAGATGGATTTTTAGAAATTAAGGATTTTAGAAATCAGGGTTCTTGATATGTTCATGTAAAAATCATGCATTGAAGCATAAATTTTGAAATTAAAATGGAAATACGTGTGGGATTACTTGGATTTGGCTCCTCCCTGTCCTTCTGGCGTTTGAACGCCCAAACACTGCCTGTTTTGGGCGTTCAGCGCCCAAATGCTGATCTCCTGGGCGTTCAGCGCCCAGTTGCTGCCATTCCTGGCATTCAACGCCCAGTGGGTGGCCATTTCTGGCGTTCAACGCCCAAATGCTGCCATTACTAGCGTTCAGCGCCCAGTGGATGCCCATTTTGGGCGCTGAACGCCCAAAATGCCCCTTTACTGGCGTTTTCTTGCCATTGAGCTCTTTTACTCTGTTTTGTGTGACGAGGTCTTCTGTAAATGATTATTTACCTTGTTGTCAATGAACTCTATATAAACAAATAAAAATAAAAATAAAAATAGGGCAAAAGGCTTAGAGGATTGTTGCCCCATGGCTGGGTTGCCTCCCAGCAAGCGCTTCTTTATTGTCTTTAGCTGGACCTTGCTGAGCTTTTAATCTAGCTTCAGCCTTGAGCATTCTTGCTCAGTGTTGCCTTCAAGATAATGCTTGATTCTCTGTCCATTGACAATGAACTTCTTATCAGAATCAATATCTTGAAGCTCCACATAACCATATGGTGACACACTTGTAATCACGTATGGTCCCCTCCACCGGGATTTCAGTTTCCCGGGGAATAGCCTGAGTCTAGAGTTAAACAACAGGACCTTTTGTCCTGGTTCAAAGATTCTAGATGACAGCTTTTTGTCATGCCATTTTTTTTATTTTTCTTTATAAAGCTTGGCATTTTCGAAAGCTGTGAATCTGAATTCCTCTAGCTCATTTAGCTGGAGCAATCGTTTTTCTCCTGCTAATTTGGCATCTAAGTTTAGGAATCTGGTTGCCCAGTAGGCCTTATGTTCCAGTTCCACGGGCAAGTGGCATGCCTTACCATACACGAGTTGGTATGGAGAGGTCCCTATAGGGGTCTTGAATGCTGTTCTGTAAGCCCACAGAGCATCATCCAAGCTCCTTGCCCAATCCTTTCTACGGGTATTTACTGTCCGTTCCAGGATTCTCTTTAATTCTCTGTTAGAGACTTCAGCCTGCCCATTGGTTTGTGGATGATATGGAGTGGCCACCTTGTGGCGAATTCCATACCGAACCATGGCAGAGTAAAGCTGTTTATTGCAGAAGTGAGTGCCCCCGTCACTGATTAACACTCTAGGGACACCAAACCTGCTAAAGATATGTTTCTGGAGGAACTTCAGCACTGTTTTAGTATCATTGGTGGGTGTGGCAATAGCCTCAACCCATTTTGATACATAGTCAACTGCCACCAGAATATAAGTGTTTGAGTATGATGGTGGGAAAGGTCCCATGAAGTCAATTCCCCATACATCAAATAACTCTATTTCCAAGATTCCTTGTTGAGGCATGGCGTAACCATGAGGCAGATTACCAGCTCTTTGGCAACTGTCACAATTATGTACAAACTCTCGGGAATCTTTATAGAGTGTGGGCCAATAGAAGCCACATTGGAGGACCTTGGTGGCTGTTCGCTCACCTCCGAAATGGCCTCCATATTGAGATCCGTGGCAATGCCATAGGATTCTTTGTGCTTCCTCTCTAGGGACACACCTACGGATAATTCCGTCTGCACATCTCTTAAAGAGATAGGGTTCATCCCACAAGTAGTACTTTGCATCAGTAACTAATTTCTTCTTTTGTATTCTATTGTACTCCTTGGGTATGAACCTTGCAGCTTTATAGTTTGCAATATCGGCAAACCATGGTGCTTCCTGAATGGCAAATAGATGCTCATCAGGGAACGTCTCAGAGATCTCAAGAAAGGGGAGGGACGTCCCTTTCACTGGCTCTATCCGGGACAGATGACCAGCCACTTGGTTCTCTGTCCCTTTTCTGTCTCTTATTTCTATATCAAACTCTTGCAGAAGCAATACCCATCTGATGAGCCTGGGTTTTGAATCCTGCTTTGTGAGTAGATATTTAAGAGCAGCATGGTCAGTATACACAATCACTTTTGATCCTACTAAGTATGATCTGAACTTGTCAATGGCGTAAACCACTGCAAGTAGTTCTTTTTCTGTGGTTGTGTAATTTTTCTGGGCATCATTTAGAACGCGACTAGCATAATAAATGACATGCAGAAGCTTGTCATGCCTCTGTCCCAATACTGCACCAATGGCATGATCACTGGCATCACACATTAACTCAAATGGCAATGTCCAGTCTGGTGCAGAAATGACTGGTGCTGTGACCAGCTTAGCTTTTAGCGTTTCAAACGCCTGCAGGCATGCTGTGTCAAACACAAATGGCGTGTCAGTAGCTAGCAGATTGCTTAGAGGTTTTGCGATTTTTGAGAAATCCTTTATAAACCTCCTATAGAATCCTGCATGCCCCAGAAAGCTTCTGATTGCCTTAACATTGGCAGGTGGTGGTAATTTTTCAATTACCTCTATTTTTGCTTGATCCACCTCTATTCCCTTGTTTGAGATTTTATGCCCAAGAACAATTCCTTCAGTCACCATGAAGTGACACTTTTCCCAGTTTAAAACTAGGTTGGTTTCTTGGCATCTTTTCAGAACAAGTTTCAGGTGATCAAGACAGGAGCTGAATGAGTCTCCATATACTGAGAAGTCATCCATGAAGACTTCCAGAAATTTTTCCACCATATCAGAGAAAATAGAGAGCATGCATCTCTGGAAGGTTGCAGGTGCATTGCATAGCCCAAAGGGCATCCTTCTATAAGCAAACACTCCGGATGGACATGTGAATGCTGTTTTCTCTTGATCCTGGGGATCTACTGCAATCTGGTTATAGCCTGAGTAGCCATCCAAAAAGCAGTAATAATCATGACCTGCTAGTCTCTCTAGCATCTGGTCTATGAATGGTAAAGGAAAATGATCCTTTCTGGTGGCTGTATTGAGCCTTCTGTAGTCAATACACATGCGCCACCCTGTAACTGTTCTTGTAGGAACCAGTTCATTTTTTTCATTATGAATCACTGTCATGCCTCCCTTTTTTGGGACGACTTGAACAGGGCTCACCCAGGGGCTATCAGAAATGGGATAAATAATCCCAGCCTCTAGTAATTTGGTGACCTCTTTCTGCACCACTTCCTTCATGGCTGGATTTAGCCGCCTCTGTGGTTGAACCACTGGTTTGGCATTATCCTCCAATAGAATTTTGTGCATGCATCTAGCTGGACTTATGCCCTTAAGGTCACCTATGGACCACCCAAGAGCTGTCTTGTATGTCCTTAGCACTTGAATAAGTGCTTCCTCTTCCTGTGAATTTAAAGCAGAGCTTATGATCACTGGAAAAGTGTCACCTTCTCCTAGAAATGCATATTTCAAGGATGGTGGCAGTGGCTTGAGCTCTGGTTTAGGAGGTTTTTCCTCTTTCAGAAGAAAGTTCAGAGGCTTTTTCATGTCCCCTGAATCCTCCAAATCAGGCTGAACATCTTTAAAGATGTTTTCCAACTCTGATTCGAGACTCTCAGCCATGTTGATCTCTTCTACCAAAGAGTCAATAAGGTCAACTTTCATGCAGTCTGTTGATGTGTCTGGATGCTGCATGGCTTTGACAGCGTTCAACTTGAACTCGTCATCGTTGACTCTCAGGGTTATTTCCCCCTGCTGGACGTCAATGAGGGATCGTCCAGTTGCTAGGAAGGGTCTTCCTAGAATGAGAGTAGCACTCTTGTGCTCCTCTATTTCCAGCACAACAAAGTCAGTGGGAAAGGCGAATGGCCCAACTCTGACAATCATGTCCTCAATCACTCCTGATGGGTATTTAGTGGAACCATCAGCAAGTTGGAGACATATCCGGGTTGGTTTAACTTCTTCAGTTAAGCCAAGCTTCCTGATAGTGGATGCAGGTATCAGGTTGATGCTTGCCCCAAGATCGCATAAAGCTATCTTGGTGCAATCACCTTCTAATATGCATGGTATCAGAAAACTCCCAGGGTCTTTAAGCTTTTCAGGAAAGCTTTTCAGAATGACTGCACTGCATTCTTCAGTGAGGAGAACTCTTTCTGTTTCTCTCCACTCCTTTTTATGACTCAAGATCTCTTTCATGAACTTGGCATAAGAAGGTATTTGCTCAAGTGCCTCTGCAAAAGGAATCTTTATTTCAAGAGTCCTTAGATAATCTGCAAAGCGAGCAAATTGCTTATCCTGCTCCTCTTTCCGGAGTTTTTGAGGATAAGGTATCTTGGCTTTATATTCCTCAACCTTAGTGGTTAAAGAAGCCTTTTTAGAGGGGTTGTTATCAGCACTTATGTGTGTCTGATCCCTCACTGGCAATTGCGTACCAGAGTCAGAAGCTGGAGTGACGTTAGACGCCAAATCACTGTCTGTTCCTGGCGCCTGAACGCCAGAAATGTGCCCATTTTGGGCGTTCAACGCTAGATTTTGCACCAATTGGGCGTTCAACGCCAGATTCTTGCCCATTTCTGGCGTTGAACGCCAATCCTGCCTTGTTTCTGGCGCTGAACGCCAGTTTTGGGCATGGTCTGGGCGTTCAGCGCCAGCCTTCCACCTATTTTCTGGCGTTTTAGTGCCAGAATTATTTTTTCCTGGGCTCTTACTGTCCTCAGGTGAATCTTTGGTGGGTCGCTCATTTCTTGAATTTTTGATGCCTTGAGGTGGGGTATTTAATGTTTTCCCACTTCTTAATTGAACTGCTTGGCATTCTTCTGCTATTTGCCTTGATAGCTGCTGCTTTGTTTGTTTAAACTGTTCGTCCATATTTATATTAGCTATCCTTGTCTCCTGTAACCTGTCTTTGAATTCAGCTAGCTGCTTTGTTAGAAAATCTAATTGCTGATTGAATTCAGCAGCTTGTTTTACAGTACTGAATTCAGCAGTTACTGTTTTAACCTCTTCATTCATGGAAGGGTTGCTGCTTAGATACAGATGCTGATTCCTGGCAACTGTATCAATGAGCTCTTGAGCTTCTTCAATTGTCTTTCTCATATGGATAGATCCACCAGCTGAGTAATCTAAAGACATCTGAGCTCCTTCTGCAAGCCCGTAGTAGAAGATGTCTAACTGAACCCACTCTGAAAACATTTCAGAGGGGCATTTTCGTAGCATCTCTCTGTATCTCTCCCAGGCGTCATAAAGAGATTCATTATCTCCTTGTTTAAAGCCTTGGATGTCCAGCCTTAGCTGTGTCATCCTTTTTGGAGGGAAATATTGATTCAGGAATTTTTCTGTCAGCTGTTTCCATGTTCTTATGCTGGCCTTAGGTTGGTTATTTAACCACCTCTTGGCTTGATCTTTTACAGCAAATGGAAACAGTAATAGTCTGTAGACATCCTGATCTATTTCCTTATCATGTACTGTGTCAGCAATTTGTAAAAATTGTGCCAGAAACTCTGTAGGTTCTTCCTGTGGAAGACCGGAATACTGGCAATTTTGCTGCACCATGATAATGAGCTGAGGATTCAACTCAAAGCTACTAACTCCAATGGAGGGTATGCAGATGCTACTCCCATATGAAGCAGTAGAGGGGTTAGAATATGACCCCAAAGTCCTCCTGGACTGTCCATCTCCACTTATGTCCATGATGGATCTATGGATATAACTTGGACTGATTTATCTTTTTATTTATTTTATTTTATAAGAAGTAAATACTTAAATAAAATAAAATAACTAAAAAGAATTTGAATTTTAAAAAATATTTTTATTTTAAAATTTTTTTTCGTAAAAAAAAAAAATAAAAATTAATTAGAAAAGAAAAAAAAAAGAAATTTTTGAAAAAGAGGGAAGATATTTTCGAAAATTAGAGAGAGAGAGAGTTAGTTAGGTAGTTTTGAAAAAGTTAAGAAACAAACAAAAAGTTAGTTAGTTAGTTGAAACAAATTTTGAAAAGATAAGAGGTTAGGAAGTTAGAAGAGATATTTTGAAAAGATATTTTT